>NW_013666666.1:340151-351722 GCF_000517525.1 Limulus polyphemus | reverse complement strand
CATTTATATTCATTAGATATGAATATTGTTTAGGAAGGAAAGTTACATTTATATTAATTAGATATAAATATTGTTTAGGGTGGAAAGTTTAATTTTGTAAACAGTAATGTACAACGTACTGATACAAGTAATTTTTAAAATGAAATTTTGTCTCTCATTGCCAAAACACGATGACAAGTTCTAGTACTGGATAAAGAGCATCCTGAGACAAGAAAAGTGAGAAGCTAAAGAACTATTTTATACACTTCAGATCTGAAATTTATACTCGAAAATTAAGAAGAATGTGAAACAAAATCGGCAGTATACATGATTTTTATCACCAATATTAGATCTCCTGGTTTATAATGCTTCACCAGTTTATAACTGATGTCTTAATTTATTTCTGAAATAATAAAAATGAAATGATAATAAACATCAGGGCAACGTCTGGTTAACAGGCTTACTTTGAAGATATTTACTACGATGGATGCGTATGATATTGAAGACAGGCTCGTGTAGCTTGAAAAGTCCTCGTGCTTCGAATGTTGCCATTTACTTTTAATCTCCGTAATCGTAATCAATTGAAATGCTATCACTTTTCAACAACATTTTCTATATTTGTACAAGGGCAGTCTGTAAACATGATTACAGTCCATAGTTCTGAACTTTGAAAACTAATGTTATATTAATATGAATCACGTTTTAGATTTTCAAAGCCTAGTGGTATTTTTGAAACCAAACGAAAAAAGTAGAAGAAGATTTATTATATCTTTTTATTAATGTCGGTTAAGATATACAGGGGGAAAAAATCAGTCAATAATAAATGTATTTATTATTATCAATCCTGCAACGTTTTGTTTCTTCGTAAAAACATTATGTTTATTAAAAAACAATGTTTTGATGTACTTTCTCTGATCAGTTAAACGCTGAAAGACTGGATTAAGCCTTATAAATCAAAGAATTTGTGTCCACTTTTCTTAGGAGCCTAGGTGGGTCGATTTTTTGATAGTATAAACAGTAAAGGAATTGTGATTGTAGTGCTGCCCTCTACCGTGGTTGCTATGAATACGTCATGTCCTGGGAAGGCACTCATTTGTGTCGGGATGAAGCTATATATGTCAGTTTGTGTTGTATACAGTACTATTACTTCATTTTACGTGTTCACAGAGTGTTGATAAAGTGTTTCAAGTTACTTAGTTATTTCTGTTTGTGCGTGGAAGACTTGCGAAGTAACGGGAAAAATTCAGTGTCGTTCGAGCCTGTCATAATAAAGAAGTAAACTATATTAATTTTTAAAAAATGAAGATATTAAAATAGGTTGCCGGTGACGGATTCGTGGATATTTTCCGTGAGATATGAACATCACGTATTCCAGATGACATGACATCGGATTGTCTTAGACTAGCGAACCATCACCCTGATGCAAACAGATTTTCTTTTCTTTTGCAATTCAAGATTTATTTAAAACTTTGTCATAAGAGTCGTCCACGTGGCGTAGACTGCTAACACTTCGGGGGAGTCGGAATTTCGTTCAACACCTGGTCCTAGTTCACGCAGCGGGTGGAGGAAATCCTGTCAGTAAGTGTATTGTGAGTCTGTTTATTCATTTGTTGCTGAGGGCTGTGTACCGGATGCCGGCTGTACTACAGTGTTTAAAATATGCTTTTGTTCGAACACGTGAACAAGTTTTACAAAGTGAATGGCCACTATAGCTGAAATTAAATTACTGGACACTGCCTTGCCCAGTTGGAGTTTCGCAAGATAATCACCGATAAGGGATTAGGGTATGTCAGTTTGAGTTTGTCACACTGCAGATTGAACACTTGTTTTAACATTAGTACCAATATTTTCACAAACAGTATCTTACCGAAAAAAATAGGCTGCTAGTTCTTTCTTCAAATATTGAATAATCCCAACTTAATAAATTCTACCTCAGGAGTCAATGGAATGTGAAATAAAACTTAATGGTGTATAACAGATATGATAGGTCGATCGAAACATTACTCCTACCATGTGCTACAACCGAGTGAACCACTTCACACTGCAAGAACAAATACGTGCGCATAAATATCGAACAGTTAATTATTAAGGTCAAATGAACCTCAACTATTCCTCGTGTATTAATGAACATGGACATCAAGAAAGATTAGTATGATTGTTGTACAGAAAAAAACTACGGATGTAGTAACGAGGAAAAGACTGTCTTTACAGGGATGTTCATTGTTTTCAAGTGTTACTTCCACGGTACAATGTGTTCAGAGTCTGTATGTCGATCTGCTAGGTGGTTTCTAGTGAGTATTCTTTTAGGGGTGTATGTAGGATATTGTACACAGATAAGCCGTTTTTCCTCAGAAGCAAGACTTGTTTGGTGGACAGCTAAGGTTGATCCTGATTTCAGCTACGCCGAAAGTGACAAAAATATAAGAAGTAACAGAACTCGTGTTACAAGATCTTCTTTGTTTATTAAAGTTCCAGATTCTACGTTAGGTAACACACATAATAAGACAATGAAAAATATATATAACGGAACACTTAGCGGACTTCAAAAGTTGATTTTAGATTATCATTCTTCTCTTCAAAAGGTTAATTCTACCATCGTACCAGGCCTTAGTTTTATTATGAGCACTGAACCTTCCCAAGATAACCGTAAGATTGTACCCATAGAAACAGAAGATATGTCTATATCAACCGACAAAAGTATATTTGATGGTTTCTCAGAAACCATAGAAACACCTGCCGATATTAATGTAACTACAACAACTGAAGCATATTCTGCTACTGAGCTTACACCTGTAACTTTAACTACTCCAATTCATACATTGAATGGATACATTTATTCGAAGCAGTTACAAATAAAACCTTCTGATTCACTGCCCGTCGCGTTATTAGAATTATTCACCAAAACCCCAGAAAACAAGACAGACTTTATGATATCCTCTAGTTATGTTGGCACAAGTGCGTGGAATCGTTTGTTGACGTATCCTGTTAATTCTGAAGTGAGCATGGACCGAGAATCTCGTGTGTCACAACAAGAATTCGTCACGGCACCTACTATAGCGGTCAGCGCTGACCAAGGACTTCATCCAGCAACTGGTAATTGGAATCTTGGACAGTCGAGAACTTTCCAAAGAAAGGATATGGAGGTACCACGCAATCAAGAGTCATTGCACATCGGAGAAATACCATCATTGTTTATTAAAAACCAATCTGTTACAAAAACCCCATTGACACCTATGCTTTTCTTAGATCCAAAACGTTGGCACAAACCTAATTCTTCGACCTCTTTTGTTTCAAAACACCACGAGACACGTGGGTTGTCGGGTGTCTTAAACCAAATGATTCTAAATAACCCACGATTTTTAGGAACCTCAACTCGTCACGAAACTCGGTATAGTCAAGTTTTTCCTGAAGATGAACATCAAAATGAACCAACACAACAAGAAACTTACCGTCTTAGCCAATATTCTCTAGGCTTGAAAGATGAGCCACTACAACAACCTTCTTTCTTTTTCAGGCAATATTTCCCTTTGTTAAACGGACCACAGCAGAATCCAATCTTTTTCAGACAAGCACATCCTCTAGACGTTCATTCACTACAAGAACATCCTATATTCATCAGACAGAACCACCGTCTAAAAGGTAATTCGCCACAACAAAGCTCAGACTTCAAACGCGACCGTCCATTATTGAGTTTAGACAGTCAATTTTCCTTCAGCACTATTGCACCTACATTAGGGCATTCAGAAACTTACACTTACAGAAACGATAACTTGTTTTTAGTACCAGGATACATCACCTCTAATGAGAGGAAATCTCTAAGAAAGGATCATAATGTTAAAAATACACATACAAGTAGTGGCGTTACATTAGAAAACAAGTCGTTTTTAAGTTCTAGTGGTAACTTGTCGAATAGTGGGTTACCTGATCCTCAGACTGATGTTTTAGACAACCATGGACATTATGTTAAAATTCCGAACAGCAGTGTTTCTGTCGACCTAGAGGGCGCGTCTGTTTTCGCTAGTACTTTTTTTCCTCATCTGAATAAAAATAATGTCGGCACTATAAATCCACAGACGAACCCAAAATACGAAGGAAAAGACGAATATGTTACTAAATTAGATACGGAACTTAGCAACAGTCGGTCTGATCAAGAGATTAATTATGGTAGTTTTAAACTAACCACTGAACACTTAGCTTATACACTAATTGGCTCATGCTGTGGATTAAGCGTAGTTTGTCTTATTGTAATAGCTGTAACTCTTAAATGTCGAAAATTGTATGTCCGGCGGAAGTTACGACATGTAAAGGAGGGAGACTTGGTTGCTACCGAAATCGCTAGATTTCATAATCAGTCTTATTGTATGCAGGATCGAGGGGACTACATGACACAGTTAAATTTACCTACCAGTAGTTCTTCTAAAAGTTGTGAATCGTGCATATGTAACTGTAGAAGTGATCCTTTTACAGTTGGTGCTCGAAATTCCGACCCCTTATCATTTCACTACCAACGCTACTCTAGGCCTCGAAAACTACCGTTTGGAGCGGCATCTGCTTTACACTTCGAAACGTTGGGTATTAATAGTCGAGTGAAGATTAAACGAACACCATTTTTGCCTCATTGCGAACAAAACAGAAACAGATCCGGGCATCAGAGTTGTGAAACTGTATCTACAGACAGTCACTGTAATTATTCAGATTGTTCCAGCATTTCTGGTTCTCAGGAGTGTCCGTGTATTAACTCAAGCGATTTGGGTTTGCAAGAGAACAAGCGTAATACATCTAATAGGAATTCATGGATTCAATGTGCGTGCATGTTAGATGAGATTAATCAGCGTCGCACAAAAACCCCTAAAGTGCCACAGCCCTCGAGATCAAAAGAGCGTTACGAAGGTAGTCTAGCATTTGATAATAATTGTAGAACCCGGATGTCAGTCTCCTCGTCTCACTTATATCGCACACCTGCTCCGTTAAGGGAAGCGCTCACTAGATTTACTTCCCATTGCTCTCCACTAGAAAGTTCTCATGAATTAAGCCAAATAGAAACAGCATTGTATCCGCCTGTGTCAGGTTCAAATTACCTGAGTAATTCAGATGGAGTGATCTTCTGGTCATCAAACGATGAAAGATTAATCTGAATAACAAAATAGAAGTATGTGTAATAATAATTCACGAACAATGTGTATTTATTCGCTGATAGTATGCATTTGCAGTGTATCTTAAGCCACACATATAAAATGTCATTGTATTTTTCCCGTGCCCATAATGTTTACTTATGTACATTCAAATATTGGTATAAAAAATCGGAATTTTTGTGTTCTCATTCTGTAATCAGGATTTAATGGTTTTACCTGTTATTACTAAGTTTAGTAAAAGATAATAAAACTTTTTAAATACAAAGTTTTGTGTTCCTCGTGATATATATGGTAAATTTTTGAAAATCAGTTTTATGTCATATATTAAAGTGTCAGAGTACGTATAATGTAGGTGTAATTGCGGTAATTCTATATGTATGTTCAGCCAGGGTGTATGTTTTAGGTTAGTTTTACAAAGGAGAATATGTATGTACATAGTTCATTTAATTCTAAAATAGATAATCTACAAAATATAAACAAACAACAGTAGTTCGTACCTATGAATTCTTTAATGCCTCGTATACTGTATATTCGTTTATGAATACGGAATTTTGGAACCTGAGTCCTATAAATGTAAATAGTTCCGGCGCGACGTGTTTTGTTGCATTGTGCAAATGGATGTGCTGCCGCCCTGGTGGCACCGGCCAGCTAAAGAACAAGAGTTATTTGACTACCTAGTCCTTTATTGTCTTATAGTAAATAGTACTTTTATTTTGTTTTTATTTTAAACTTAAAAAGTAAATAAGACAAAGTATATCATAAATGTATGTATAAACTGAGCATCTAAAGTGTCTCTAAAACATTTAAGATTTTCTTTTGTGCTTTAATTTTAAAAGTCAAGTAAAACTGGACGACATTTATATGAAAACAAATTTATATTCTTGATTTTTTTCTAATATTGTGTATGTTCACTTTTTCCGGAATTTTAATTAAATTTTGAAAGTTTATGGATTCTAGAAACAATTTCATAAACATGTGGACATTATGATAATTTTGAACAGGGAGTATAAGTAACCTCAATTTTTATGTGAAATGTATTTTTAGTGTAAAGAAATTTAAAACGCAACTATATGTAGGTACTTTGTTTGAATTGAGTTAAAAATGCAATGTGTGCCTTGTCACGCTGGGTCTTTTTGCTCGACAGTTGTAGTTATTCTCAGATAAAATTTGCAATTCTTAAACTGCCGTAATGTATACAAGAAAATGAATATTTTATCTCTAAATAAAAACAATTTGATTAGGTAGCACTGTTTAATAAATCTTCCATTCTCCAAATTTTCGAGTTTTTTTTTTAGTACTTTAAATATATATTACATCCCAGTTTATTATTACTGTTTTTATTTCAAATTTATATTGTTCTGACACACAATTCGATTAAGGTCAAAAAATCAAATAAAGGATTTTAAAAGGTGATTATCTTTCATCCAGAGTAAACTTAGTATTATAATACTTGGTTCAATTTGCTGTATTAACACAAGCAATTGTGGTTTATATATTTTAATATGTGTTAATATACTTTAAGTTGGAAGGGCATTGTGTATATGGTTATAAGTGCTTATCCCATATTATCTTGATAAATACAGAGTGAAAAATAATGACGAAAAAGGTTGTTAAAGATTTTTTTTTATAAAGATTAATGTAGATTTAAAACTATTAGTATTATTTTACCGTAAAATTTTGTTTAGATATATATACACCCTGACAATAAGTAAATAGACACCCACTACAAAAGAATACCATTTTGTTATGTAAGCTAAAATTAATCAAGAGGTAGAAAATCAGTATTTAGTGGACCTGCCATTTGCAGAATTTAGGGTTGCAGCACATTGCACATTGTATTAACAAGATCTGGGTCTTTGGAATTCCTGTTGAAGAACTTGAATGAGGATGTTCTTAGAAGTTGTTTGTTTGAATGTTTTTGCAGAGAATAATCAAGGATGCTTGATATGGTCCATATCCGATGTGAGATCTGGTGACCTTCAAGTAACCGTTTTGTGACTCCGATTGAATGAATACGAGTCTCATCTTGCATAAAAACATTGCCTTGTCTGGTAAACTGGTCATTGGCGTAGACGGGAAAAGGCCTTACTCGAGTATTGTGACGTATGAAGCAGCAGTAATTGTCACTTCCCATACCACCAGTTGTAATCGTCCAATAGCTCAAATGGCATCCACATTATAATAATCTATAATACCTGAACATGAGAATGCACATCTGTTAGTTTACATTTTGGATGCGAATCTTCGATGTACATTATGAGGTCCAACTGCTGAATCTACATCCAGTGGTCCAGCTGTTATGAGCGCAATGTTAGGTTCAACTGTTGCATGTACAACCAGTGAGCCTTACCGTTAGAACTACGTTTAAAGTCTAGCTGTTGGGTTATGTTCTAGACGTTGCTGCTGAGAATATCTTACCGATATATCTGAAATATATATGATTTATATATATGAAATTTACGCTTTAAGATTCAGTTATAATAAGATTTATTTGAACTTTTGTTACAATCGCAGTTTGTGTGTCACTTAAATATTATAATCGTAAAATTATTGGCAGGCATAAAACAATGAGGAACAGATCACTTAAATATGTTGAAAAGTCAGTTATATACGTAGGTGCTGGTCACTGTATAAGAAGGTCAGTTACATATCAACACATTTAACATAATCATTAATTTTATCTTCTTATTGTGTGAATTGAATGTAATTATTTATCATTAATTTTACTATCAGATAATAAAATCTGTTTTAACTGCAAAATGTTACATGCTTTTAATTTGTTTTGTGAAAGTGACAAAGCAGATACAACAATTTTCTCATATGGCAATTAAAATGCCCAAATTTGAGGTGTTCAGTCAGGTGCCAACCACTTTTCTTGATAAAACGGTGAAAATACTATAGCCAAAAAATAAACTTTCAAAAAGAAACATTATAAAGCGTGTTTAAAAGTTAATGTTTTAAATACAGTTTGTAATGTTATGTATTATGTAAGTATTCGTAATTTATTTGTGTGTAATTTAGTAAATATAACCTGTGTGAAAAATTAATTACATTTTATTACATAATTCTTCCAATTGAGTGCTACTACTATAAAGTTCAGTATATTGTGTGAATGTTTAATATTTAATTATTTGTAAACATTCATGATATGATTGTACTTTATGCTATCCTGTGTATACATTACTAAGAAAATTATAACTTTTTAATTTATTAAAATTGATCAGATTGTTACACTTACGTTTTTAAGTTTAATAAATTCATGTTAAAAACAACAAGCTTGACCAGCGTGGGTCATTCGTTTTACACAGGAAAATAATCGCAGTGCTATGATTAACTACAACATATTAATATATCATCTCCTGAGTTACAAGCAACCAAGCTGGTAACAACAGGGAATCGTTTCTGAATAGGAAAATGTGGCATTCTCTTAGAAATCACAGGCGAGGAGCAGTAGTTAACGGTTCGGGCTGTGTATCGCAGGCTCCAGGGCTCGAATCGTGATGCAACTGAATATGTTTTGCATTTTAGCTGTTGGCGCGTTATAAAAAAGACAATCCCCTCGGTTCCAAGAGCCAGATAAAGCTTTTGTGGCGGCGATTATTACTGGCTGTTAATATTATAATATTAGGGAAGGCTATACGTGAATCATAGGATCTATGACCTAACTGCTTAGCCCACATGCACATAAAGTGTGGTTCAGGTTGGATATTTCAATTGCTTTTTTTCAGGTACATGATAACAATAATAACACCATTCTTCATCCCTTTGTAATAGCATGTACTACCAATATCTAGTACAGAAAGAATTGGTTAATAAGAACTGGTATTAATGTTCTCGAGCACAATCAGTTCTTCTTCGTACACTCTAAAATGGATTGTGACTGAACTAGTGATACTTATAGGCTCGGAACAATTATTGTTTGACCAATTAAAGGCTTGGAACAAAGGCTTTCAACCAAACACAGGTTGAAACAATGGTATTTGACCCATGCACTATAGGTATTTTTTCCTTCTCGAAGTTACAAAGACGGACAAAACACTTGTGGCAGTGGATGTTGACTGTCTGATTTTCTTCTGATCAGCAGTTCAAAATTAGGGACGGATATACATGAACCCTATGGTTATCTGCCCTGCCCGTCTAGGCTAGTTGCGCTTCAGGTGCCATTCAGGTTAAAATTACCAAATACCAGAAATTTGCCAAAGAAGAGACCAATAAAGCTAATCTATATTACAAAGATTTAAGAAAGTTCACTATTTAAAAGGTTTATGTACTCGATACTTCTGTAGTAGTGAATGTTCATCAAACATACATAACCCATTCATCATTCTTAGAGAACATCCGTGTCTTTATGAATCTTTAGTTAGATTAGATTTTACCTCATGGAGGTATGTATACATATTAAAGATATACTCATGAAATAACAATGTTTAGCGACAGTGACGTGGACAGGTATGCGAGGGAAGCTGGGTAAGCTAAAGATCCTGCTTTTCTGCTCTTATACCTCCAGAATGCCCTTTTCTCAGTCATAAAAATTGTACATAAATACTGAAAGACACGCCTGAGTCCACACCTTACTGGCTGCGAGTTATTAGAGGAGAAATATTTCAGCTTTAAATTGAATGGCACACAAGAACCTTACATTAAAAAATATAGTTATGATATGTATTAATTGTTAATAAGCATGGATTCATAGTTTAGTTTCAGATCTTAAAAGTATTTATAAGACCAACTGAATAGGAGTAAAATATGATCTGTTTGCTTCTTATTGCTTTTTACATTATGTGTATCAGAGGCAACCCATAGACTCATCTAACATCAACTCCCCCACCCCCAATAAAAAAACAACAACAAAGAAATCTTGTTTTACAATGCTTGAAAAATTTCCTTTTTTGTCAATGAGCACCCGCCCTTTTTAATGTCCTCTGCATGTTACTTTTTAGCGACATCATTTTGTTACGATTTCTTTCAATACATCGAAAGTTCAGTAACTGACACAGGCACAAATACCTATCGTACTGGTTGGATCAAGTGCATGATCCCTTCCCCCCAAACATTTTGGGAGCCCCACAAAAGTTAACAATCAACAGTAATTTAGGGCAGTGTCCCCAACCTTATTTCAACCAAGGACCAGCTAATTACGATATAACAAAAATAACGAATCGCTTAGTGCAATATTAATTTTTTAGATTACTTTTATATTTCATGGTAAAACAATGTATTTCAGTAACTGTAGTTTAAAACACATTTTTTTAACCGTCTTGCTGACCGGCGATTGGTAACTACTGGTTTAGGGTATATGTATAATTTTGTATCATGGGCCCCTTGAAGTCTATTTGCGCCCAGTTGTGATTAGGTTCAGATTAAGGCATAAGTCCTCCGGTGAGTCCACGGTAAGTTTGTAGATTTAAAACGATGAATCCGGCATTCGATTCCCCACACTGGGCAGAGTGGAAATAGCTAATTGTGAGCATTGCGTTAACATAACAACATTAAGCTACAAACTACTTAGAAACTTGCGCACATTGTTAAATCCGTTCATTTCCAAAATAAATCGTGTTTTAGCTACCAAAAACTGACTTTGTTATCACAGGTTATGAAATAGCAAAGCCAACAAACGTCGTCGTAAGTGAACATTATGACCATATTAACCACACCATGTTAGTGATGGTGTCTTGGAAGTATATCGAATGAGAATACATGATAAACATAATAATCCTATTTGTACTTACCTCTATTATCAATACCAAGACGTTCACTTAAAGTCAATGGCGCACGACCGAGAAAGGTATTGTTCATTTGAAAAATTATGGGATATGTTTAGAAACGATCCCTTGAAGTTTTAAGTATTTGGGGAGGTTAATGTCTGTTACATGGGTAAAAGTCAAGTACTGTAGAATGAGGGTTGGTGAATTATTTCTTAATTGTTTAATCACTCCAGAAGGCTTGTGTCCATGGCTTTAAGTGCATGTATTTTATGACCATGGAAATTTCACTATTTTTTGTTTCAAAAACAATAACAGAAAGATAAGGCTGGCATAAAACTGACTTTTGAAAAAGTGAAAGTGCACTTAAAGAGATGTAGTTTTAAATATTTTAATGAATTTTCACAAAGACAACAGTGGACGAATTTATTATAGTTGATTTTTACCAGTTGAAAGAAAACCGTGTTTTCAAAAATGATAAATTGTCACCTTCTACATATGTCATAGGACAGATTTGTAGGCCTATGAACACAAATTACTATTATGTTAGTTTGGTACTCTGGTTTTTGATCAAGTCTTTCGTCAACCTCTAGGTATGTTGAAACTTAAGAATCAACACATATCTAATGAAGTATGTTTTTGTTGTGTTACGTCTCCGTTTGTTAATTGATTTTTCCGTAACTTCGTTCCGACGAAATTTTAACGACACAAGTCTTTACTTAATAAAACTGGTTTATTCTTTCCGAATATAACTTTAC
>NW_013666666.1:336085-339148 GCF_000517525.1 Limulus polyphemus | reverse complement strand
GTATGTTTTTGTTGTATATTAGGGGGGGGGGTAGTTCATTTAACATGCGTTATTACTCAAGGTATATTGAAAGTAGAAAGAATAGCTTTTTAAGTGCTCTGGAGTTGGCGTGAATATACATGGTCGAAAAAAGAACAATTACTACAACGCTACATAAACACTTAGATGTACCGTGAAAAATATTTATATGAACAATATATTATGCAAATTAATTTCGAATATTAATGCAAATCAGTTATTCAATGATAAATAAATCTTATTTTCCCGCACAAAATATTCGATAAGATACACCACAGTTAAGGAAACCAGACGAGGTTCCATCTTTATTTCCTGAAGTAACAAGAAAGGTAAAGCTGCAGAAGCGTTTTATGTTGTTAAAGTCACATTATCAACCAAGCAAGGTATATATATATATATGAAAAACGTGAAATTTAAAGTGTACATAATATTGGTTATAAAAGTGTAAACCATTATATTCAATCCAACTAATCCCTTTCGTGCTCCAGTATCGACGATAACACACACCAAAATAGAAATGAGACAAAAGCTATAAAATTCAGGTAAGATAAGCATACAGCAAAGTGTAATTACTTTATTTTCTAACCCGTATTTAACGAATTGATTCTGGTAGCAAATACACGTGAGTTGTCAGTGTCACCTTTTACCGCAGATAACAAGAATACGAAAAATAATAACGGTGATAATGTAAGGTTTTTCACGTTCTTACAATTCATTCCGGGGAGCATCTTCAAAAAACCAATAAAAATCGTGCAGTAAGTCTGTCGTAGCATTTATCGTTCCATCACTTAGTGTTTCCTCATTGTTCAAAAGATTAATCTTCATCAGATTTTAGAGTATTTCAGTCCACGTGGCTTTGCTATACCTGTTGTTGTTGTTTTTTTACCAGGCTAAAGACGGATGTTACTGAGTCAGTAGTTTATTTAATCGTTACTATTCTAGGTATATCATTATATGTATTTATTGTACCCAAACCTTGTGACAGGTGCATTAGCGTAGCGCTGAAGTAGTCTCGTTTTTGCTTCTCCATCAAGTATGATCGAAACTGGAATTTCTTGAACGCCAGACAAATGCTTTCCCAAGATTTAATCACTTTTTAACAACTCAAACTACCACGTTCTTTCCCTCTCATAAACAGCGACTCGTTCTTAGGCTTAATAACAGGGTCGTGGGCTGGCTTCTCCTTCGAAGCTATTTTTCTGTTGCAATCTCATTTTTGCATCTCAAGCGTACAAAAAAAAAACTTCTCGTAAGTCGAGTATGTGCTCTCCAAACTAAGCTAGGGGATTAACCAACTAGCAGCTTTAAATAAAACCTGAACTAACCTAGCACGACATCAATGATCATTTCCTCGTTGCAGGAGACAGAGTATAATAACTATATTTATTTATTTTTAAACACCGTCATAAACTTCTAGACTATGCTTTGTTGACTTAGTCTGTGTTTTAAGATTTTTTTTTATTATGTACACTTAATCTCAAACATGAAATTTTCTTTGTTACATATTTAATTGTTCGACGCATTTACTTGTTTTGAAATAAATAACGATCTTATAATACCAGGAAACATCCTGTTTTTATTACGGTGTTCCTTCCACTTTACAACTTCAGGAGTGTACTGTTTTACGACACCAGTTTCTGTAAGTAAAGTTTGTATTAAAAAGTTGTGCCAGCTTATTATACAGTATCAGAGACTTTTAAGCAAGAAAACAACAATCCTATCATTACCAATTTTTATATCATATGCACTTTAGATGTAGAAGTATTATACCCTTAGAAGGAGGTACACACAATGCTATTTCTACTCATATTACCTACATTACCTTGTTTGGAACATATTTTAATGTTGTTTATTCTTTGATAACATTCATTTTTATGAATGATTACTTTCGGTTGGGAGAAAACTTGAATAATCAAGTTAACGGTGTTCAATTGGGACCAGAATAGCTATCGGTTTTACTTTTTCACTAAAGTCTAGGAATGGAAAGTAAAAAACCTAACCTTATCCCCGAAATTGATGACGACTTGTGAAGAGAGTCGAAAGCTGGATACAGTAAAAAACTGGATACAAGATATCACTGTGGAGTACCCCCCAATGTTTTATTTATTCATCACTCATATAGTAAGTAAGGAAGACTCTTTCAGAAATAGAAATAGAAACACCATCGGATGGGCGTGGTTATTGGGTAGCATGTCAGTCTATGAACCTGATGGTCCATGGTTCGCGTCTTGTTGTCACAAAATTGCGCTCTTCACTTTGGGGTGCACTATAAGAGTGGCGGTCAAGTCCCACTATCTGAACAAATAAAAATAGCCAAGGGGTTGGTGTGTGGGTGTTGTTTATTGCCTGCCTTCTTTCTAGTGTATCAGTTGAAAATTAGGGCCGGCTAGTGCACCCAACACTCGCATAGCTTTGCGCGAATTTTTGAAACAAATAAACCAAAACATTATAGGTTAACAGAAAATACGTAGAGGCTCTTCTCATTAGATGTATAAATCAAAAATTAACAGAGATAAAAGCTAGCGATTATTAAAAATATTGTAATTTATGATACCAATAATGTAATTTATTATTTCTGATGCCATATAAAACATTAAATCTACAAAAACTATATTGTTGTTCTCTTAGAATACAATAAGGATTTATATGCGATATCTTTATCACATGTAATGGTTTTCAAACGAGACCCAAAACTCAAGCCCTTCCAAATAGTTCACTATTCTTCTTTTATCCCCCTAAAGAAGAACAGTGAACTATTCGAAAGTTCTCGAGTTTTGGGTCTCGTTTGAAAACCATTACAACTTTTGTGTGTGATCCTATGTACTAACTTCTTAATCAGAATTAATCACATGTATTCATTAATGTGCATATAATGTAAACAATATAACACACATATATATATGTATATATACACACACATTTATTAAATATTTCTTTTTAAACTTTCACACGATTTATACATACATATATGTGGGTTGCATATGTATTAGGTCGTCAAGAAATTAATGTCGCGTTTTGGAACACTTTCATTAACTACCCTCCAAA
>NW_013666666.1:333186-335164 GCF_000517525.1 Limulus polyphemus | reverse complement strand
AACATTGCTTCGTCTCTTCTGGCACGTAGTGCGCGCGAACCATTTTGGAATAGAACTGTCACCGGTGATGAAAAATGGATTTTCTATGCGAATATTAAACGCCAAAAACAATGGCACAGTCCTAGACAAAAACTACTTCCGACCCCAAAACTTGAACTCCATCCGTAGAAAGTGATGCTTTGCATTTGGTGGAACATCAAAGGAGTAATTCATTTCGAACTCCTCAATCCACAGCGAACAGTCAGTTCAGGGATCTATAGTCAGCAACTGCAACGTTTAAATCAAGTCCTTCATCAGAAACGCCCTTCACTCGTCATCCGAAAAGGTGTTCTTCTCCATGATAATACACGTCCACATGTGGCACGTTTGATGCAACACAAGATTATGTTCTCCAGAGATGGCACCACCAGATTACCATCTTTTTTGTTCACTGCAACACCATCTTAATGGGAAAATGTATGTAAATATGGAAGGTGTTAAAGAGGACATCGACACATTTTTTGCTTCAAAGCCAAGTGATTTCTTTAATCAATGTATTAACAACCTGATTGTAAGATGGAAAAACATCATCGATAAGAATGGAGCCTATTTCATTTACTAAATGTTTTGTTTTGATATACAAGTTGTTCGGGTTTTTTTTCATCTAAAAAAGCGACATTAATTTCTTGACGACCTAATATATTCATATGTTGTAAATTCTCATAACCGAGTCTACATTTATGAGTTTCACATAGAGATTTCACGATTATACTGACTGTTCCCTAGTTTCCGGACTTATTTCTCATATAATATCTTACATATATACATGCGTATGTGTAATGAATATAAGAGCTGTAGGAAGAAACACGTATGCTTTTATTTTCATATTATGATGTTTCTTCTTTTGTTGTTGTAATAATTTTTGTGACAGCAACAATGTGTTATTGTAATAAACCTCGTGGCAACGGTATATGTGAATAGACACCACAACAATATCATGAGGTTGAATACTGCATGCTCACAACCTCACACATAATTAGAGAATATTATGTCCCAAAACTAAAAGGGGAATTTTGTGTTGTATTTGGAGCTTGTATGTACCTCTAACGAACGATGCAAAGCAAAAACATAGGGCAATAATAACAATTATTCCTTGGAGTTAAAGGTCATTATTGTTTATTTCAATTATGTTTTTCACACACTATAGAATTATCTTAAGCTGCTTAGTTTTAAATAAATATATGTATGTATAAGGCGGTAAGTTGGTTTCGTTAATGTTTTACCCGAGAAGATATACTATCCATTTCATGTCAATCCATTTTTTTTTCAAAAATGTTTTTCACGAGAATTGATTGAATTTGTTAAAATACCAATTTTGTGTACTGTACTAATATTGCTGTAGAACAACTGATTACAATGATTGCTTAAAATGTCACCTGGAAAAAAATACATTTTCTTTCTTAGTTACGCTTCGAGCAAGTACCTTTTGTCACACCTTACAACACCTTTTCTGTACTGTATTGTACCCTGACGTAAACCCCAAAATTGGTGTTATATATTTTTTACGAAGTTAAGAAACGTTTCTTTATTTACAAATATGGTAAATGATCCTTCAGGTTGCTCTTTGAACATAAAAAAATCTGGAATTATTTTAATATGTGTTTTATAAATACACAACGAATGAAATGGAACTTGCATAGAAACTTCACACACGAGATATTAAGGGGACTATGGCCGAAAATATCACTAAAACTTAGCGAGAATACCCTGGAGATGAAACAGTGTGTTATAATTATTACAAGTGAGAAAGTAAAAATAACATATTAAACTAACTATACACCTGGAAAAAAGTTAAGCACCCCCAAATATTTTTCAGGATTGCTTATTGAAAATAAGGTTTAATTTTCATGATGTTGAGCAATGTTCATAATTTCAAACATAATTAAAAGGATGTGAGCGTTCAGGTGTGACATTTAAATCAGGCGCGTGTTTTTCCCTA
>NW_013666666.1:316290-332185 GCF_000517525.1 Limulus polyphemus | reverse complement strand
GTAAATTTTTTTTTACTTTAGTTTAGTTAGGACTAAACTTTATTGTACTTAATACTATCGATAAATAAACTTATAATGTTATTCTACGACCTAACGTCAAACCTTTTTTAAAAACTTTGATATAATAAGTTTTTAATATAATAAGTTTTTAATAAAGTATATTTACATTTCCCTTTTCTTGTTACTTCTTGTTTCATACAGCAATTGTAGCGACTTGATCACTGAGTTTGCAGCTCTCTGCCGCAGGCAGACTGTTTGTCGTCGAGTGAATAATGCGCATGCGCGGTTTTTCTTGGGGAAACATTCTAACTACGCATGCTTATGCAATAGGTTCTCGATCAGAAAGCGTAACGGTCGTACATACAATCAAGCAGAATAATAGTATAGATGATATTGAAAGATATAAAAATAGTAATAAAACTAGGAATTTACGATTGAAAATATTAGAAATTGTACAAATGAAATAAAGGAGACTTGAAATGTTTATAATATTCATTCCCTAAGGCTTTGTTTATTGAAGTCTATGGGTAAGTTTGAAGTTGTTCTATCTGTGTGTCCATCACTACGAAAGTGCCGTCCCGTTTGTCGGTCATTACACTATGGTTATTTGACAAGAAGACTAGCTTACTGGTTCTACAGTTCTTCGCAATGATAGTAAAGTTATATCAAATAAATTAACAATGATAAATAATCGGAGTTAAAAATAAACAAATGAACAGTATTGTGTTATTAGTCCTTACCCCAAGTATTGATAACAATTACAATTCATTTACTTAATCTAGATCAGACGGTAAGAGTTACTGTTCATAAAAGTTAGTATAAACAGCGTTTAGATCACTACTATGCCTGTCTTATTCCAGCCGGCCTGATGATCCCTGGTATTTGCTTTCACCCACTAGTTCTTAGAATTATTGTCACATTTCCTACCTCAATGTGTGTGTCACATGCAAACGATGTTTTCTATGTCAAAGGTTCGAAAACTATTCCAACACTGAGAGAAGGGCTGGGCATGACTTAAGGTTAGCTGCAGGACTGTGAATCAGAAAATCCGAAATTAATGTCCCATTGCCTCAAAAATAGCGCTCACTATTTGAGGCTGTGGATGCCTTATAAGAGTGACGGTCCAATCCCGTTATTAGATTATAGTAACCCCAAGAGTTTGTGTAGACTGATGTTGACTAGCTGCTTCCCCTCTAATCTACCAGTTCAAAATTAGGGCTGGCTATTATGTATAGCCTCTGTGTAGCTTTGCGAGAATATCTGAAACAAACAATGAAAACCTGTTACTCGCACAATTCATTGTTTAATCTGCGTTGTAATATACCAAAACTAGGATATCTCTACACTGGCCAGACAGGACATCGATGTTGTGACAGAGCTCGGGATCTATACAACACATAATACAGTATAATTATGTTTTGTATACCATATATGATTGTTTAAAGGTTGATATAAAGCTAGCTATACACCTAGTCAGTGGCATAAGCATGCTCTCGCAATTGCGGTGGGAGTCGAGCACAAAGGGGGGCTCGAATCAGCCAGAATCGTAATTACAATTATATTGAAATAAATGTAGAGGGCTAATTATTTTTTATGCGGAGGGGGCCATCTTTTGTAGCATTTTGAAGCATCTTTAACAGCACCATGTACTGAAACATCTATAGCAATGTATGCTTATAAACATTTCAATGGGTATACCAAGATTATATCTATTATGATATCTAACTAACTGTTTGCATTTCATTTATTAATGATAATTTCATCCACTCATGGACATTTCAGTTCAATTCAATTGAAATATCTTCCACTGCTCGTACTGAAAAACATAAATACAACTATTTGTCATATAAAAGCTGGCATGTATAAAAGCCATCACCAGTCTCCACTCTGGTAAGTTTGTTCCTTCGTTATGTTGTCATAGTACCTCTTCTGTAACATGGTGGCTTATCCTTGTTATTGGCATGTGAACACTTGTGTGTGCTAACAATACAGACCTTAACCACTCCGTACGTTCTTGTGAATATTACAGGATGTCTGCTCCAGAAGGAGAACCACACTTTCATCAACAGGGAGCAAAACATCCTTCTCAAGGATGACATGTTTGGCAAACAATCTAATGATGTATGCTCAGTTGCATGATACGCCATAATGACAATATGGTGTTTGTCTCAGATGATTTGGTCGGGATTAACAAACTTAGCAAACATGTGCTTGACAGTGTATATTACCTGCTCTACTAAGCTACCAGACTGGGGTAATAAGGGAAAGTGCAAGTCTTAACCATATCACACACTTTGCATAACTCAGAAAATAGTTGTTAAAGTTAGCTCCAAGATTCTTGTAGATCTTTTCAAGGGCTCTGAGCAGTTTCTATCCTGTGCTATGCTAATACATCAGTCATTGAATGTACTGACGTATCAACCAATAAATACATCTCAGCCCATTTGGTGAAGTAGTTGATGGCCACAAGTATATACAAGTAACCTCATTCAATCTCCAGGAGTGGACCATTGCCCTCCAGGGTTAATCTCTGTATAGGAGAACCAACAATTCTCTGCTGGAGTTTGCCCTGTTTAAGCATTCTTCATGACAATCGCCACTTGAGACAGCCAAGCACTTTTTGGAGGTCTATGATCCTATCCTTAATGCTGGTCTTTAGTGCTCCAGGTAAATTTGTGTGTTGGTTGTTTAATAGGATGTGCATCACCTGTATCTACGTGATGTTCTGTGACTGATCTCTAGGGTTATTTTCTGTATGGTTCTCTCTTTGTTGGAGTTTATAATGTAAGCCACTTAGAGAAAATGCTGACCTAAACAGGGTAAAGTGCTGATACAAGCCATGATTGTACTGGCTTGAATGTGGCCAAAAGAACCATTGTTAAACATTAGCACATGTGCTGGTAACAACTTGGTGCCATATAGTTTATGCTATGCAATGTCTGGAGCATCTCGTGCCTGAAAGTACTGGAGACATCTAGTTTGGTTATTTATTACAATTGTACAGCACACCTTCCCGACTCATAACTGTTCCTACAAGTGTTAAAGGTTATATGTGTTTGTGTAATGTTCCTCAATCTAAGTGGAATCTCCTACAATATGGCTTGTCATCACTATGGCAGAAATGCTTTCAACTCTTCAGTATCTGGACATTACATGAATGGATATGGTATTCTGTGTGGCAAGACATACCATCAGTATTTCTGTCTTGTTGTCCCAGGCAATAATGTACAACTAAATCATATTCCTGCTAGGCTGTTAACCAGCATGCTATCATTCTGGATTTTTGAAGTTCATCAACCATTTCAGTGACGCATTGTCCTCTTGAACAATGAAGTTGCTAACATACAAGTAGTATTTTACCAATACAACAGTCGCAAGAAGTTCTTTCTTTATCATATAGTACCTGCATTCAGTAGTCATTAGAGATGACAAGCATGCCCAATTACACCTTCTAATTCATCTTACAACTGAGATAACAATGATCTGATTGCATTATCAGTGGCATTGATAACCAATACGATCTCATGGTCCTTTGTGAATAAGTCAACACTAAAACTTTTATCAAAACATACTTTAGGGACTGAAATGCTTGCTCAAATTCCTCAAATGGCACCACACAAAACTCATACATTTTCTTTTCTGCTATACAATATTGGGTTTGCTCTTGTCAGCCAGTGTGACTTGACAGTATCCAGATGCTAGATCTACAGTATTAAATTATTGGACTGATTCCAATGCATCCAGACTTTCATCTGTTTGAGTAGTGGAAGGGTCTCAAAGAGTTACCATGTTCACTATACAAAATCAATGCCAAACATGTGCATATCTTCCTTCTTCTTGACAATCACTATTTGAGACAACCATGCATTCTCTGGAGTCTATGATCCCATCTGTTGTCCTTGATGCTGGTCTTTAGTACTGCAGATAAGTCTGTGTGTTGATTGTTTAACAGGATGTATGTCACCTGTATCTATGTGATGCTCTGTGATTGTTGTTCAATCCAATTGGCCATCTGATCCCACAAATACAATGGCACATTCAGTCAACAAGTCACTGAGTTGCTGCCACTGCACTGTCTTTGTTTAATTCTAAACTAGTGATGTCAGATGTGTTGGTTACTGTGGTACAAGCTTTGATGCTGTATGACAGACACAATTCTAGCATTACTGTTAGTCTTGGTTACTTCCAACTCACTTATTGTGCCAGTAACCATTCCAGCATAAAGCTGGATAACTTACCATCCATAATTGCAGGACAACACTGGGAATTCATCCACCTTTGGATAGATAACTGCAATAGTTAATGATGCTTTGTTTCTGGACAGTAAACAGCTAATTTCATGCATGGGTACTATAACTGTGTTATGTGTACTGGACTTTGTCCTTAGCAGACCATGGAACACCACTTGTTATATGAAGGTACTGTGACTTCTTTCACATACACTTGTGCAATCCACTGTTCCTGGGTCTGGTCTAGCTGACATCAGTTAACTCTCCAGTGGAACATTAATTCACTTGTCGCATGGACAGAACTGATTACTAAGCTCCACATCACATCCATTCCAAGGATATCAATGCCAAAAACCAAGGTTAATGATGACTGTCTTCTTTCTGTGAATGACACCTCCACATTCATGTCTAATATATTTCCATTTTCAAGAATAAGATGTCTCAACTTTCCCGAGTGGCAGTTTCACTCATAGTGCCTGATATGTATCACAAGATCTACTAATGTTCTGGCTGCTGTTGAGTCACCAGAAATTATTTCTCATTATTGTACTCTTACATACATGTATAAAAGCCTACCCACCCCTAAGAGAGCTCAGTTGTTCACCAAACCTTTCAGGGCAAGCTGCCTGTTGCACTCCCTACAAGTCAGTGACCAGGCTGGACTTGAACTACATTAGTTACACAGAGTTTTATTGTGACTGTTCACTGCCTCTTGTTAAATCAGATGCATGTACTGAGCTGTTGCTTGAAAGTGATAACCTTGTCTACCTTGCTGTTCAGACAAGGCACAGACAATTCACTTGAAGGTGAGACAATGCTTCACAGCAAAGTAAAAGCTTCATTACCCCAACCTTCAAACAGTGGTTGGGTGGAAGCATCATTGGCATGGACTATAGCATGTAAGCCACTGCAGAATTGGGATAACTCTGCCTGTTGATGCATCACAGTGCCATGATGTGAGGGTGGTTAGTTAGCCCTTAGCTGGGATTGAGTTTGATGCAATGTGAGAGCCTGAGTAGCATGGTACAACCACAGCTGCTAATGCTACAGTATTATCTCTTTCTCTCTTGCAACTGGTTCAGTAGCAGTGGGATGATCTCACATCCAGGTGGTGTCTAATTTTTTCACTGGGTAACCCTTCCACAAACTTGTCAATGGTGATCTGCCAGAGCCATTGCAGGGTAAGCCTTACCTTGCAAATGGCACAGATTATCTACATAGGTGGCCAACCTTTCTCTTTCATATCCCTCTTCTGAGCCTTGAACTTGAGCCAATGGATTGCTACCAAGAATATCAGTGAATAACTGCAGGGGCCATTTCTAGACATAGTCCACCACCAGGAACTATCTTACTAGTAGGTGAAACAGAATGGTAAAGTGAGTTGACTATGGAGAGTGGTGAGCCTCTTTGAGCATAAGGTATATTACCAAGGCAACTATGGATCATAGAGAAGTCTGGGGTCATGCAGAGCTAACAGACAAGTTGTTGATAGCAACTCATTGCTCTGACGCTGTGGACCAGGCTTGACTACTTGCACAAGATTCAAATCAAGTCTAACATGCTCTACCCATAATGTCAAGGACGTCTTGGTTAGCTTGGGAAAAGTTTGGCCATAGCTTTGGGTCCCCATGAGCAAGAAAAACAGATCACCCCTAAGTATTTGAGGTTGCAGCAAAGGACAACTTCCTAAAACATTCCAGGCAAGTAACTGCTTGGGTCAGCTGGTCTCCAGAGTAGACTGTACAATACCTGATCTTTAGTCTAGACAGTGTGGCCCTAGACTATGTATCAAGTACTTAAATGATACATAACTTTGTGTCTGCAAGACAGTTGCACCAAATGTTTGATCTCAAGGAAAATCATGGCTTTGACTACAGCTGGGATTGAGTTACTCTGGCTGGCAAAGGTCAGGTAGTTCTATACAAACAGTCCATTTGGTCTCAAACTCACCAGATGCCTCACTATATCAATCCTCAGTTGTCCAGATTTCTCTTGTAAAGAGATTGATCCCTGTATTTTTCAAATAACTATAACGAAATTGTCAATTAATGAACATAAATTATATAAGTTAACAATAAGTATAATTATAACTAAAAACTATGTAACAGTAATGAAAACAATAAGGAAAATTATTTAGTTATTTGACATACAACCACGCATGTTGGGGGGCAAGCAGTCTGACTGAAATCCCTGTATACGTGAATAGAATGTATCAGAAATGCAGAAAATATTCATGTAGCTAAAGAAAAAGAATGTTTACTGAAGACTTTTGATCATCCAATTTTGGTGTCTGGCTAGTCAAAGAAGAGTATTGTGAAGGGGTTAATTAATGTAGAGCCCCAAGTTATTTTACCTTGACAGATGTCAAGGTCATCACCACTTGGTTAACTATAATAATAACTAAAAGTAACTAAAACTAAAGGTACAAATCCTTAACTATAAATATAACTAATAAAAACACTGGTTGATCCACAGGGGAAAAGTGTAAACAGCCATTCTGGGTAACTAGACATTGGAAGCTCTTCTTTCTGTGTCATTGGCTGCAATGAGATAAAAGCAACTGATCATCATGATATATTATTGGGATTATGGTTGAAAATATAGTTAACAGTGAAGGAACACAACTGATAAAACAGTGTATTCTAACCTTTATAAGTAGAATTGTATGAAAAGTATATGTATTTAGCTATACTGATGACCAGGACGATTTTTAATTTCACTCTTAAGTACATAGCTTACTCTGTTTAGAAGATATCTATTATATGGTCATAACTACACTCACAACAATAATATTTGTTATAATAATGCAAAAATAATTATTACACAAATTTATTCATAAAAACCCAGTTTTACCACTTCTTGACAGAAAAATTATGAATGAAGCCACTCCTGTAGTTATAAAAGAAATATGTCTATGCCTTGTGGTATGTTTACTGTTATTATTTTGTTTGCTTGTTTGTTGTTTAGCACAAAACTGCACAGTAGGCTACCTGTACTCTGTCACCCGTTAGTACTGAAACCTGATATTTTGCATTATAAACACTCAGGCTAACCACTGAGTCACTATTATGTTTTAGTTTCATTTATATGCTATTGTGAAAAAAAAGATGTTGCTGTCAGTTTGTCATTGCGTAAAGGACTTGCAATTAATTAGTTTTTGTTTTGTTAGTCATGTAACATTTACGCTTATAGCTTTAAATTTGCTGTCATCTATTTAGTTACTTGTACAAGACAATTATAATATTTTTTTATACAGCAATTCTCAATACGTTAATGGTAAATATTTATTCAAAGAAGTTGCATCTCTCATCTTTACATTTGATTCTGAAGAAAATAAAATTTCAACCAGAGGCAGTTGAAAATACATCACACTGAATTTCTTAGCACAAGTGATACTTAAACAAAAATCTTGTTATGGCACTGATAGTAATTCTTCCATACTAAAAAAAAATACGTTTATCAATAAATGACATGGAATATAATCTCTTAAACTATTTAATGTAAAGAATTTCTTGTATAATTTTCCATTTATAAGAACTAATGACTTAGCAATGTCAGAAGCAATAAATGTGATCATTATCATCAATTATATTTGTCATTAGACAACAGTATTAGGTTTACTGGATATTCAAACATTACCTTCTTTATTCCATCCATTCAAAAATCTTATAAGTCTTCATGACAAGTATATTTCATTATAATCATATCTTATCAGCAAAAGATGTTCACACGATAACAAATGATCATTATATTGTTCTAATAAAGTAATACAAATCTATTACTTAGTTTTGTTTATTAATCAGTTTCCAGATGAAATTAAGTTAGATTTTTTTTTACCAGCTTTAATCATTTAAGTGTACTGATAAGTCTTCTAAACATTTTCCTGGACTAAAGTAGATCTGTGGTAAAATATAAAAGTATTTTTTTAGATAGTAGCTAGAATCCAATGATTTAAAGCAAGGTTTCACACACTTTAAAGTAAAATGTTAATATTGTTTGTGAAGAATGTTAATTAGTTCTTTGACTATTTATATACACCACTTTATTATTCTTAATAAAATAGATTTAATTTCCATTATCTTTGGCTTTGTAATGGTCAGTGATCAAGTCTGAGGTTTCAAGTTTGCTTTGTTCAGCTTCACCTCTATAAAACAAGCCATAGTCATTTCACTTGGTCAATTCGTTGTAACACACATCACAAACACGCAATGGTTTCTTGGCAGAAGGAATCATAGCTACTTTAGATGAACATTCTTGGCAAAAGATGTTTCCACAATGTCTACAGTGGTGCTGGAAAAATTAAATATATTACATATCTTTTGTACATTTAAATGCCCAAAGTTACATATACTTTTCTTAGACTAAGAAATTATCTACAATAAATATAACATTTTTTAAACGTATGTAACATATCAAAGCATCAGCAAAGAATGCTTATTTTCTTCCTGGACCAAAGTTCATATATCCGAGTGAGGTAACACTCAATTTTAATTTTTTAAATAATTAGTTATGATAACAAAAAATAAAAGGTATCAAATAAGACTTAAAGAAAAAACACACACTGATGCTTTAATTCACAAAAAACTCAGTTTTCACTTATTAGCTTTATTTTTTATATGAATTATCCATTAGTATAGATAGAGAAAAACAAAAATATCATCTGTTTACATTAACCAGAACAACATCTATCAATAATGGGAATAATTTTCATTCAATCCTAATTTTGTTCTTTACTTCATTAACAATTTTTCACGTAGTTGAAAAGCTGGAGATATGTTAAATTGATGAATCTTTGGTTTAAAATACTTTAAACAGTTGTTTATTAATCATGTGATACTCCAAATTTTGTGGTTGTAATAATAAGTACTTTCTTACCTTTCGTACAGTAACTGTAAAGGTTTTTCCACACGTGGTACAATGAGTAACTTCAGAATCATCTGCCCACTTCCTGGTCATGTGTTTTGTGTTCTCAATCTAAAATATTAAAGATTTTTTTTAGTGCGTAAAGAATAACTTTATAAAAAACTAAAATCTGTTTTTTACAAGTAACTTTGAAAAATCAAAACAGGTTTCAATAATCTGATAACAATTTTGTTAAATGGCATACAAAAAGGCATAATATCGTAAGTTTAGACTATAGCTTATCCCACAAACTTTAAAAAGATCCAACCTTTTAATCAGTATTTCTAAGTTGAAGGTCAATTAAGGAATTAAAAGTAGTATAATATCTGTAAAAGGCAGAAATATCACCTTTTATTTTAAGCTAATTAACATTTAACTTTTGTAATG
The DNA here is from genome assembly GCF_000517525.1 of Limulus polyphemus. NCBI lineage: Eukaryota > Metazoa > Arthropoda > Merostomata > Xiphosura > Limulidae > Limulus > Limulus polyphemus. Next base: position 322,667 of record NW_013666666.1, on the reverse strand, counting down.
TTAACTTTAACATTTAAATTTCTCCAATGGGCATAATAAGATAAGATGATTTTTGTTACAGTATCTGTCTGGTACCATTTTAAATAAAAAAACTGAAAATCTTTAGAAATATTTTTATTGAAAAAAATAATAATTTTTTACAAGGAACATTACAACATTTAATGTGGTAAATTAAGTGACCACTCATTTCTAGATTAACAATATTCAAATAAAAATCTTTGTTCTCAAGAAATTTGTTAATAATTCTTAAGGCTAGTTTGGGACTGAGCTTTTGTTTGTACCATAATTCAAATTAGGCTATAAGGTCATTATTCTCTTTTTTTAGTATTTTTGTTTAGGAAAGAAAACAAAATGTAGTATATAAAAATGTCAAGATGTTTATAATGTTACCTGTAATGTTTGGTTTTCCCTCCCCAGTTCTTGCAAAGCTGCTACAGTGTCATCATACTTCCTCCGTAGTTCAGTTGTCGTCACTCGTAGTTTCTCACACTCCGTTTCACTACTTAGACATCTAAAAATAACAAGATAACATAAAAAAGAAGTATACACTGGTAATGTTATGCTTTTCAGAAATTCATTACAATACTTTTTATAGTAAAACTCCATGTTAAAATCAGATTCATCATTTAAGCACTGATAAAAACAATAAGAGAAATATACATACCTTTCTAAGAGTGCTCTTCTTTCATCTAAAGCATTATCCAGTTTAGCTTCTAATTCTGGGGTATAGAGAGAGATAAAATAAATGTAGCATATGTAAATCCTTTCATGTTCAACCATAAACTGCAATACTTTGAAGTACACCTTGTATATTACAACCTTACAGTATTTGGTGACATAGCTATTAAGTCTTTCCAAGTTTTCTGAGATATATAGTTATGAGCTTAATATTTTTATATGTGTGCAAACTTTAAAAAGGTATGATATAGGTTTTTTGAGAACAGCCATTTACAAATTTATGGCATTGTTCAGTAAAATATAGCTACAGTAAGTTTCCCTTTAGCTTTCAGACAAACTGTACCACTTAAGTAGAGTATGTTTACTGATAGCTACAGTAAGTTTCCCTTTAGTTTTCAGACAAACTGTACCACTTAAGTAGAGTATGTTTACTGATAGCTATAGTAAGTTTCCCTTTAGTTTTCAGACAAACTGTACCACTTAAGTAGAGTATGTTTACTGATACCGTGAAATCTGGTTTTATTAAGAACTGTCTTTAACTATTCTTGGAATAGGATGCATTTCTTAAAAATTATATGTCTATCTAATTTCAAAGTATGTTATTCTCTTGGATCAAAATTGTTTCTGAACTTTAAAAACTCCTTTTACAAATTTGCTGATAATAAGTAGTAAATCCATTCTAGAGGTCATTAGCTGCTGCTTTATTTCCACATACTGTTCAGTAAGTACTGACTATCTTAGAGGTCATTCTGTATTTCTTTATTCCAACACACTGTTTAATAAAGTTGCTACTCCATTCTAAAGATCATTAGCTGTTTTTTTACTTCCACATACTGTTCAGTAAGTACTGACTATCCTAGAGGTCATTCTGTATTTCTTTATTCCAAAACACTGTTTAATAAGTTGCTACTCTATTCTAAAGATCATTAGCTGCTGCTTTACTTCCACACACTGTTCAGTAAGTACTGACTATCCTAGAGGTCATTCTGTGTTTCTTTATTCTAACACACTGTTTAATAAAGTTGCTACTCCATTCTAAAGATCATTAGCTGCTGCTTTACTTCCACATACTGTTCAGTAAGTACCGACTATCCTAGAGGTCATTCTGTGTTTCTTTATTCCAACACACTGTTTAATAAAGTTGCTACTCCATTCTAAAGATCATTAGCTGCTGCTTTACTTCCACACACTGTTCAGTAAGTACTGACTATCCCAGAGGTCATTCTGTATTTCTTTATTCCAACACACTGTTTAATAAAGTTGCTACTCTATTCTAAAGATCATTAACTGCTGCTTTACTTCCACACACTGTTCAGTAAGTACTGACTATCCTAGAGGTCATTCTGTGTTTCTTTATTCCAACACACTGTTTAATAAAGTTGCTACTCTATTCTAAAGATCATTAGCTTTTGCTTTACTCCCACATGCTACTAGCTAAAATTATGGCAAATTTTGAAGTAGAAATCTTTGATACTTCTCCTTTAAAACTAGAAAAATGGAATTATTGTAACAACACAAGACAAAACGTTTGTCATTTCTTCATGCTGAAGTCTAAATCATTCAGTTCATGGTGTAATATAAAATCTTTACATGATCACAATTATCACATGCTTACTCAGAAAAAAACAAAAACTTCACATATATTAGTCATTAAATACAATTTCAATTACATGTGCACATTTTTGATAAATAGTCTTCAAATACTAGTTAAAGAACAAAAACAAATGACCATTCAAAATATTTCACCAACAGAGCTTTTAAACAGGATGAAAAACTTCATAAAAGAAATATCTTATTAGATTGTTTTATAACGAAGTATTACAATCACTGTAAATGTAGTAATGAACTATCTCATAAAAATATTTAATTCTTAGAGTATTTGACAAATTTTACTGTACAAGTGTTGATTAAAATATATGTTATAAAAATAACTAATGGATGAAAAAAGTCTTTGGTCTGGTATTTATCATTAACTGACTACTAACTATGCATCAAATATGTTTAATAGTTTTCTCCTTTTGAAAATTTAAATATGGCTAACTAAAAAATGAAAGGAGTAATGAATTAACATAATAGCATTGACTTTACTCATAAATCAGTTTTATTTGATATGATGGTTGGAAGAGAGAAAAAATATATAAATACTTAAGTATTTAAACTTGATCTATCACGTTCACACATTCAAAAGTTAAGTCTGGAAAAATAAGAGATGTATTGAGGTACTAAAATTGTCCCTAGAGTCACTAAATTAATAACAACATGGCGTGATAATCTACGTTCATTATATAATACGGAGAATTTAATACCTAATGTATTGGTATAGTAAATAATTTAGATTTCTTGTTGAAGGAAGTAGATTAGATTCTTTAATATATAAATGCATTTTATCAATAAAGTAAACAGAATGGCATTTCCATGTAGAAAAGTCTGTTCATCCATATCTTCACTTGTGCCAAATTTTTAATACACAATACTAGAATAGGGAAAACCAAAGTTTACAAATATGCAAAATATGAAGGAGGTACAGAATTTATGTTTGTAAAGAACATACAAATCACTCAGAAACTTAACTTCGAACTACTTAACCTAGAAACAGCAACAGCACATTTTTCAAACCAGAATTTTATACCTTCTTTAATTAATATCAAATTCACCATCTTACTTATGTATACTGTGTTAACATTCTTGATAATGCCATGAGTCAAAATTACAGAAGTAAATACAAACACAAAATCAAGTAACCCACAATGGTTCATGAGAAGAATTAGGCCACCTATCCCAAATTTATAAAATTATACAGTAATTTTTTTAGTCATGAGCACAAAAAGGTTTTAAATTTAATTCACTGTTGACCAATTAAAAATGAAAAAAAAGCAGACATTAATTAAAAATGAATGATCACTTTATTGCTTTTTATGCTAGAAGAGAAAAAAATTAGTTGATCAACTTTATATACTTACCAAATTGCCAGTTAGACTCAGCTTTGTTACTCTATAGAGTTAATAATTTTCTCTATTATTTAATTCCATTCATCCATTTTTATTATTGTTGAGTATTAATTCAGAGGTATTTAAATGACTAAACTGGCTGAAATTGAAAGGTTATTTAAACACTGCAAATTAGCAATATGAAGGTCACTTTTGTTCAAGCTTAAAGAAATGATGATCAACTTTCAAATTCACATAACCCATAATATGTTAGTTTAACTAATGTGAACAATGAAATAATATTACTTTCCCACACTTAAGTATCTGGTTATCGATATGTATTGCTTACCTAGAAAAGCCAAAACTACAATTGCATTCTTAAGTCTCTTGATACATAAAATGCAGTTACATATCTAAATCTGATGTTTCAGGCTATAACTACATCAAGGTGAACTTAATAATTGGACAGCAAGTACAACAATAAAAGTAATAAATGAAAAAATGGACAGTTATCCACCATCAGCATCTATCCAAACATGGAAATATTCATAGAGGTTATCTGGTAAAAGGTTAAACATGATAGAAAAATTAGCTCTATATTTAAATGTTACATTATTAAGTGCAACATTAGAGCGGGGTGATTAGTGGTATTAATCTATTAGTAAAAATATTTAACTTGATAAATACAAAGATTCTTTTCCTTTTCCAAGACTATAGTAGTCTATTTTATGAATATTTGCTGATTAAAAGACAAAAATGTAAACTCAAAGCTTTGTTTCTCACCTCTACAGTAGGTATTGAAACAAATAAAAGTTACAATTTAAAAAAAACTTCTGAGTTTCTTCAAATTCTCAGAAATGAAAAGTAGCCTTGACTTGTTTGATTTGCATAGATTGACAAGGAGTATAATAAATAGCAGTTCCAATTCTTAGATACGATATTTCTACTAAATAATTACAGTGGTTAACCGCACTAATTGAAAAATTTAGCAAATAAACAAACTTCACAAGAAGGATAAAACTGTGAAGAGCACCCACTCACCAAGTTTATCACCACCGAGTTCATCAACTTTTTTTTCAAACTGTTCACGCTTGGACTGTTCATTTAACAAGTCTTCTCGGAGTGTGCTCAGATTTTCATTCAGAATGCTTTTCTGTGTCTCATACTGTGCTTCTTTTGTCTCCCACTCCTGCTGCTGTTTCTGTTTACTGTGAGTCTCTTGAGCCTGTCATGTAATAAATCATAAAATTGTACATCAATTTCTTTTTGTAAGCAACTGAAATTTTCTGATAGATCAATCTACTAATTATCAAAAAGTTCTAATCAAGGCAAGCTACAGGTATAGATAACAAAATGAACAAAATAATTAATGTAGCTAATTTAACATTCCAGTCTAATGTAATGTCATAAATTAAGAACTTATAATGACCAGAATTCACTGAAACTGTATATTATAACCCTAACTTAGGTTAGCCCTAAATTCATATTCTATGTAGACAGAGCATGTTGGCACTTGGTACAGCTGTAGTATTATTTAAGAAACATTTAAAGAAAAAATCTGGAAAAGAAACATGAAAAAGTAGTAATCATGTAAAGAAAGAGGGGGGGAAGAGAACTATATGAAATAATGAAGTAAACATACCTTTGAAACTAACTACTGATCAGATTTTATAGAGAGTAAATAAACAATGAGTTTGAAGTCTAAAGTTATTTAACTATCAAGTAAATAATTTTATATCTCCCTACTGTGAAAGACTATCAACAAAACTGAAGTAGTTGTTTTACATTAACAAGAGTGTTATGTTAAAACCATCTACTAATAACTATAGTTTAATTGTCTATTCCATTACTTACCAACACATTACTCTTTGCACAAAAACTGTATAAATTTGGTTTGTTTCGAATTTCGTGCAAAGCTACATGAGGGCTATCTGTACTAGCCATCCCTAATTTAGCAGTGACATACTAGAGTGAAGTCAGCTAGTCAACACTACTCACTGTCAACTCTTGAGCTACTCTTTTACCAATGAATTATAGGATTGACTGTCACATTATAATGCCCCCCATGGCTAAAAGGGCAAGCATGTTTGGTGTGAAGGGGATTCAAACCCGCATCCCTCAAATTGCGAGTCGAGTGCTCAAACCACCAGGCCATAAACTGTATACTAAAAATTTGTATTCATATACATGATACATGTATATTAACAATTACTGGTGAATACCATGAACTACCAGTAAGAAAAATTTTTAAATGATTTATTAATTATATACTCAAACTTACAGGTTATCTATTAGCAATGCATACTTAAACAGGTGTTAAGTTTAGCACTCATAAAATTTGTGTACATTTTCTACATGTTATTTGACACTTCAAGTCCTAGCAGATACCTAAAAGCATTTTTGAATCTGATTTTCATGTAACACTGTCAGAAAACAACACCTGTAACACTTGTTCATTGCACAGTCTTAGAATAGACCAATATAAAAATGTCAACTTTTAGTGCTAGTATGGTTTGCAGAAAACAAACTATCCGACAATAACAATGACCAATAATATATACACCTGGAAAAAGTTAAGCACCCCCAAATATTTTTCAGGATTGCTTATTGAAAATAAGGTTTAATTTTCATGATGTTGAGCAATGTTCATAATTTCAAACATAATTAAAAGGATGTGAGCGTTCAGGTGTGACATTTAAACCAGGCGTGTTTTTTTCCCCTCGTGCAACTTGCTCGCTTCTTCGCGTCCAACATGGGCTTTTTTATCGTGCA
>NW_013666666.1:310180-315324 GCF_000517525.1 Limulus polyphemus | reverse complement strand
GTTTTCTTGTGCCCAATAATGCATAATTTCATTTGATAAACACGTTTAGATTGAATGGTAATTTATAATCAGTCACAAGAATGTCGAATCTGAATCACTTGAAAAAAACATGGGGGTGCTTAACTTTTTTCCAGGTGTATATATAGTATGTTTTTAGGAAGATAGAAGAAAATTAACTATACACTTGTCTACAAAATAGACAAAAACAAAAAGAGTCATTATCTGCAAGGAATAGGTTGTATAGAGCACCAACAAAAAATACTTTTAGTTTTTTTTATGAACATTTTATTAAACTTTATTAGAGCAACAAAGATCACTTTAGAATAAAGGAAATCTCACCCCACTTTGCCTTACACTTCTCTTAACTTAAAACCTTAGAAATGGGAGGGGGGGGGGCTGTATTAAATATTTTCCTATTTTATAAGCCATACATAATGTCGTTAAATTTGTTATTTTCAAGGTTGTTCATCAGTGAAGAAAGAGTCTGTGAAGTACCATAAGACACCTGCATGTTGTGAGAGATCACTGGCTATCAAAAGTTCTGAGGTTAAAGCAAAAATGAAGTAACAGCTAATAAAGAAGTTTTAAAATGGATGACAAAACTTTTTTTCAAAATGCACAGATTGTTGCACACTGCTCACTATGCAGCAAAGCAAAAAAAAGCCATTTATTTACTTTGTTGTATTACTTAAGGATCTACAATGTGAATGTTCTATCCTTAGATGAAATCTACTTTAACACTAAGGTTGGCAAAGAGTTTGTAAGTCTTATATCATGTAGTTACGTTGATGATTTAAAAACACATTTACATAACTCAGTTTTTACATGTATTTATTGTGATGGATCAACTGTAAAAACTGAAAGACTATAACATTACATGCCATATTATAAGAGAAAAACTGTTAGTTTTTGGTTAGATTGGATCAGTGTGATGACAGGTGCAATCCAGGGTGTTATAAAATTGCTTACAGATAGCAGTCAGGGAGACTGAATAATGGCAGTTTGCTGCTTAACACACTAGCTAGAACTTGACATCAAACAATGTGTTAAAGCTATTTACATGGAAGCTGTCTCTGAAGTTTTGATGTTCGTCTTGCATTCTTAAAATGGTTATCAAAGAGAAACAAGGGAGTAGAAGAAGTTTCAGAAATCATGGAGGAACAATTCATCGAACCAGAAAAAGCCAATGGTACTAGGTGGGTGGATCACAAATTGAAAAACCATTTCCAAACTAATTTTAATATTACGTATAACATAATATTACATAACAAACGAATAAGTAACAAAGTCAAATTACAGTCATGTCTTGCGATGAGCACACGCTGCGATAAAGAATCAGAGAGGCACTTCATTTCTTTTCCAATTACGAACTTTATAAAGTTCCGATATATTTACATTTTTTATCACCTCTAGGACCTCCTATATGAATATCAAAAATTTTTTCATAAAAAAAAAAAATTCTAATATTTTCTCTACCCCAATACTAAATGTAACAAATCCAGCAATGTAGGATAAAATGAAAAGTTGAAAAATACAAATTTTGTCCCTCTTTTTTTTTTTTTACATCTGGCATCATTCTAGTTAATAAAGAAGACCATTATTCATTGTTGTTTTTTACTTGAAATGTACGATAAATACACAAAATTAAAAAAATTAATTATAGATTATTTTATTAGATAAAGGTCAATTTTAACATTTGGATATAAAGAAGTTCTTTTAGTCTATTTACTCAAATTTAAGAAGTAGGGATATAAGTAGGAAAAAAATTAAATTTTGCTCCTGCACAAATAATTACCAGCAAAACATTTTTCCAAACATTAACCAATTACACATCACAACTTTAAATCCCTTTATACACCTCACTGATTACAGATATACATACAATAACCAAAAATGAACTAACACCTTTAACACAATATTTGAACAATTATCAGGATCAATATACAGACATTCTTTAATCTTCTGGTTACCTGCTGGGAATCACTTGAACAAATGTAGAATGTAATCCTAAGGGGAAAAAACTATTTATTTTTTTAAAAAAGAGGAACAATGTTATTCCCTTTACAACTACAAACTTTATCAAGTTCTGATAATTCTTAGTAAAGATGCAAAAGAATTTACATAAATTAAAATGCTCATATAGTTCAGTCATGGTGAAAAAATTTTAAACACAAAATTAAAGTTGTACTTACAAGTTCTGACCGCAGGTCATCAGTTTCTTGCTTACATATGTTCATAGATTCCTCCAGTTTGTTTATTTCTTTTTTATACCTGGCTTCATTCTAGTTAAAAACAAGACCATTCACTATTGTTTTTTGCTTAGTGTGTGTGTGTGTGTGTGTGTGATAAATACATAAAACTTAAAATGTTTAATCAAAGACTATTGTATGTTGATATCACTTATTTATTAATTCCATTTTCTCTAATGTCATACACATTTTTCTTTTAGTAGTGTATATGTACTTGCTTAACTTTTTCACATTGGGTAGGTCAAAATGCATGTCACAACTTTTTACAGAGTTCAAAATTTAATTAAACTACTTTGTTATCACTGCATACAAATAAACTTGGCTTCAAAATATAGATAATATATCAAATTTTTATATAAGTTTTAAGTTCTTAATTTTATAAGTAAATATAAAACAAAATCCTCAATCTCCCCTTGTGTGAAAATTGTGAAGTTTGTTCTCTAGGTCTTCCCTCTTCTTTAATTTATTTGCCATGCCATTTTCAATGTATATTGTAACAGAATATTATACACTACTTATTCTGACATCTAAAGCTAATAAATTTTCAAATCTGGATTCATTTAGTTTTATTGCTTTACAGCTGCTTTGGATTCTCACAGAGTATTTTAAAATCAATTTATCAAAATCACACCTTATGATAAGCACATACTATGATAGAGAATCAGAAATACATTTTTATATAATTTTTCTTTCATTTGAATTTTATCCAATTTAATAATTTTCTAATTTTTACATTTTAGTTACTTTTATAAGAATAAGTAAAAAAAATACAAGGATTAGTACTTATGTCCAAGTTCAAGCCTTTTGCTGTTGGAAAATGAAACACTGTATGCCTACTCTTTTTTGTAATGATGTTGCAAAATAATTTTTTTTTTAAATTTCAAACATGCAATTTATAACAAAATATTATCAGACGCAGAAAGATAATGTCTTAAAACTACTATAATTTAACTGGCTTTCTTGCTAAGCTATAAATGGGTTAAGAAATTAAGTGGCTGAGAAGAACACTACAAAGATGCAAAAAAGAAACATGCATAGACTAGCCTTGTACAGAATTCAGAAAAAGAACCTTCTCTTTCTGTTTGTTATAAATAATCCATTAGCAAATGTCAGAAATGCATTGCCATTTTTGAAAGCCAGGATGAGAGAGGAGGGGTGTGAAATATGGGTTTCACTTTCTTGTTTACATCTCAGAAAAGCAAGAAACTTGGAGGCTGTAAGTTGACATTATGACTAAGTAATATCTAGAGTGTAAGTGTAATGTGTAGTGTAATTAGCGCTAAACTCCAAAGACCATATAGGGTTAAAATGGGTAATGCAGAGCAAAGAAGTGTCATGCAATACACAGAAGTGAAGATTGAAAATTAATTAAATATTTCTTTTTTGAAATTATGAAATTAAAACTTACATAATATTAAAAATTGAAAATTAAAAACTATGTCTTAATGCCAAGTTTAATGACATACATTTGATAATAAAGTTTAATCAAATGGAAATGTGTAAGAAAACGATTTGCTCACTCTTATCACATAGGGCAAAAAAATTATTGAAATGACTCACTAACATACCAAAATTAGCCACATTTTATACTGTATACAGTTATCAATGAAATAAAACTTGCAATGAATCACAGTATCTTCTAGGGTACTGTGTAATTTCATATCCTGTCGAAATAAAGCACGATTCATAATTGTTTTATAAACAAAACAATTTATAACCTGTTTTATTTCCTCCTTCAGAGTTTCTATCTGAGTCTGTAAGGCCATTTTTTGTTGGACCAGTAACTGTTTGGCTTCTTTCAAATCAGCAGCTTTCTAGAGAATGTAAATTACCCAGTCAAATTTCCAGAAGAATACAACATTTTGTGAGAATCAAAATTGTAGATATTTAACACTTTACTTTCAAACAACAACAGAGAACAAACAAATATACAATCAGTTTTAGCATAATTTTTAAGTGATACATTACACAGAATAACATTTTTATTTTTGAAGCTTAATACTTCAAAAGACTCTATCTTAGTTATGTTCAACGAAGTAAAAAAAGACTAAATGAAAAGATCAAAACAAAATAATATTTCATTCACAAATGTAACTAATAACACATATTACAATATTTGCACGGATGAATAGGTATATTAACCCTTTCGAAACGGGTCATAGGTGAAATGCCATGTTATCTCGTTTGTTGATTCGCATTCACAATTTTATTGAACTACTATTTCATGAATTCATAATTCAAATTTTAGAACTATACATTACTCAATTTCTTAATTTAAAAGTAAATGTTTAACAAAATAAAAAAATAGATAAACATCGATTTTTGTGTGTCATGTGGTATGTTGAATGCAGCACTGGTTCAAATTAGATGTTTATGAAGTCAAAATACTAAGTCTATAGTTTTGTATGAATCAGAAACTCAAATTACTGATATTGACAAGTTAGAATATAAAATAAGAAGGTCTTATCTTTTCTATTTGCTGATATATTGCTCATGTAATACATCAAGCACTGTGGCACCCCACCCACTTCTTTCAATTTTTGGAAACACTCCCTTATATACACTAACTTCTATATATGACATGAATAACCAATCCGAAGTTCAGAATGTCCCACTAGTGGTTTTCTCAGCCTTTCTAATGTGGCTAGTGCCATTTCTTTCTTTCTTTTGAACCAAGATTTCAATGAGGTAGGTTGTGTCTTTAGTCTGCTTAAAATTTCATATTTTTTTTAAGAGTAAAATACATCTAAGCCACTAAGCTTGATAAAGTATAGTAGAATTCTATGGTATTGATGTAGTAATTTATGATTTTTTAGTTATTCAAGTGTATATATAAAACTTAAAAAAAATATTTGCTTCATATCTTCCACATGCAAATTTTTTAAAGGCTTAGCA
>NW_013666666.1:299683-309236 GCF_000517525.1 Limulus polyphemus | reverse complement strand
GTCATAATCTGTGTTCATTCTAGAATGAAAGAGGCATAATTTATGTTTATTTCCTAATTTTTTTATGGTGGTTACGAGATCATTCAAATCTACCGTACAGAAATTAATTACTGAAAATAACAGATAAAATGTAAAGTTTTTTCTTAAGAAACATTTTATAACTATCCAGACATTATAAAGACTTAGCATGTGAAATTTCAAAATTTTCTGATGCATAAAAGTATTTTTAATCTTAAAATTAATATTAGTTTGCATGATAGATAGGCACAATGTGAAAAGAAAAAAGGCATGAGAGAAACATTGCTTTACAAACCTTATGACTTAATCAAAAAAAATATTTTGCATATGAAAGCACTGTAATGTTTACCGATAATCTGCCAAATTTCATTAACAATTGCTTACTAATTTAAAAGTTATAGCATGAAAACTATAACAAGCACAAAATGGTTACGAAATAGGCACATTGACTGACCCTGTATTGAAAGAGTTAAAAGCAAAGGAAAAACATTAATTCTTGGATATTACAATATTTGGGACTTATCTGTAATCTGGAAAGTTATCTGTAAAATAAAAGTACCCTAGCTCCAGCTTGAAGTTCTTCTTGATATTTGTCTTCTAAGGTTGCAACCTGCTGTTGTAATTCTGCATTCTGTTTATCCATTTGTGCCAAACAATTAGTTTTTTCTTCCAGTTCTGTTTCTATGGAAACCTATATAAAATCATGGTAACTCTTTAACAGCTATTATTAGGTGTAATAACAGTTCTGTAAAATTACTACTCAACTACAAATTATAAGTATTTATAGATAAAGAATGACAGGATTTTGTAATTTCCACAGTTGGCAGATTGAAAAGTGTCATAAAACATTATGATCTGGTAATATAAGTTACTGTTGGTACCTTAAAATGTTAGAATAACAGAAGTTTTTAAACAATTATACATGTAACATGACACTGAGCTTGAAACTGATTTAAGATACAAAAAATAACAATACATGATAGATGACATCTGTTGACCTAGAAACTAAAACTCGAGACATAATATCCCAACTATTAACTCTTAATGTATCAAGTACCTATACAATCAAACTGCTAGCCATGAAAGAGTAGGCTTAGAGTACACAAGCAAATACTAAATTTACAGTACTCTGTCCTATAGTAGGTTTACAGTACAGTAATATTTGTTATATGTAAGACCCAAACATTATATCCATAACTACATGTACCATACAAATTTTTAATTGCACCATTGATTTGGCCAATTTGTGAAGTTTAATATTTTCATTCATCTTGTTGGTGTTTTAAAAAAAGTAAGTATCAGAAGTCAAATTCCTATGCTGATACATAGTTTATATTAAATACTGCTTTCACTGGTTTGATCGATTGTTATGACAAATATTTTTTCTGACATAAATGAAGTGTAAATATGACAAGTTAATGATAAATCACTCCTTACAGACTTGAACCATGACAACTTACAATACTTTTTGATATGAATTAAATGAGAATAAGCAAGAACTCATATAATACAGAAGTAATCAACAATCTGATTGACACATGAAATAAGAAAATACATATCTCTCAGACCTACAATTCCCACAGTTAATACAGGCCAAGACACAATATATGACAAATTACTTACAGTCTTTTATAGTAAAACAGTCATGTTTTTCTTTGATGTAAAATATTTCAAAAACTGAAAGGACATCAATAACATACTTATCTAGGACTCACTAAATGTCAAAGTGGTACAATAATTGAAATATTATTTTCTCTTTTTTTTTTCAGTACATTTTCATGCTCACCATTTATATCTAGTTAACAAGCGGGAGTCTTGTTTGAATTTCAGTATTATCATCACAATTAAGAATTTTAATTCTAAGAACACAGTAAACGTTTTCTGAATGTTTAACCATTATGTGACTGAAACAATTTTTATTTAATATACATTTCCTTTAAGTAATACTGGTGACAAAAGTGGGCATGTTCATTCTACTCTTTGTTTCACATAACTTACAATTTTTCACAAACGTGTGCGGTGAGGTTGACTGAGATACAAAATATAAAATGATCATAACATTTCATAGGAATATCACATCAAGAAACCACATCTTCATACCAGCAGCAATATTTTTATATGTAATTCATGTTCTTTTTCCCATTGAGGTTGGTCTAAATGGTTTATTAATTTTTCTCTATAAACTATCTCTATATATAAAAGTGAAATCTGTTGTATGTTTGTCAGCTCACACCTTGCACACTATTTGACCAATCTCCACCAAACTTGGTATGGTGACTTCTACGGTCCCCAGAAGTAGCATGGAGAGGTCAAAATTCTGTCTGTCCATCTGTCATGGCGATAACTTTGGGCATATAATAGTTAGATTCGATTTAAGGGTAGGTCGACAGATTGTGATGAATAATAACATCTAATTGGGTATATGCACACCCCACGTCTGGTATTGCTGGCACATAAAAATCGTAATAATTGGCTGAAATTCCCTATTATGTTTACATGGTTGTCTGTCCATCCATCATGGCGATAACTTTGGGCATATAATAGTTAGATTCGATTTAAGGGTAGATCGACAGATTGTGATGAATAATAACATCTAATTGGGTATATGCACACCCCACGTCAGGTATTGCTGGCACATAAAAATCGTAATAATTGGCTGAAATTCCCCATTATGTTTACATGGTTGTCAAGGGGGCACAATGACGCAGCATCACCAAATTTTGTCCAATCGGAACCCTCAGCTACAACTCTATAATAACCCACATGGTTTAGTCACAGCACATTTCAATTTTGAAAATGCCTAAGTTAAAGTGCACTTGATCAGCTTAGCAGGCTAACAAAGCTAAAACCAAGAAAATAGTCCAAAGAGAAACCCCTGAAATCTATATATCTAAAAGCAAAACTGTATGTTTTTCTATCCGCTAACTACTCGCACACTATTTGACCAATCTTCACCAAACTTGGTATTGGTGACTCCTATGGTCTCCAGAAGTAACATGGAGGAGTCAAAATTCCCAGTGGTGGATAGAACAACTTGATAGTGATACAAGAAGACATGAGGGGGTTGGACCACTATATAACCTATATAAATAATAGTCTGTATGTGTGTGTCTGTCTGTCTATTCCTTATACATTTCCATATTTCTTGATCAATCAGCATTAAACTTGACACAGTAATACAGGATCACACGAGAGAAGTGGCGTGGACCTTCATCAAATTTTATATCTAATTTTGGAAACTACCAAATCAGCACAACTTGACACAATGATACAGGCTGACATGAAGAAGGTCATAAGGTGGGTGTGACACCCCAACTAATCTATATATATAAAAGCAAAATTGTATGTTTGTCTGTCCACTAACTCCTCACACACTATTTGACCAATCTCCACCAAACTTGGCATGGCGACTCCTACTGTCCTTAGATGAAAAATAAAAGGGTCAAACTTCCCATGAGGTTTTCCACAAAAAAGGCACACATTTGATTTTGCCAAACAACTTGCAACATGTCATCTATTTCTCTATTTTTCTTTTTTGTTATAATATTGTAACACTGTCCGTTCCTTTTCTCTAAATGGTGGGAAATTCTACTGTAAAAGAAATCTTCAAAGCTCATGAAACTTTACTGAGACAGAACCATGTTTCTGGGTTAATTTTGCTAATGATCAAATATGTCTCTCTTTTTCAATGTGAGGCTGAATGTGCAGGCTCACTTTTCTGTGGTGTTTTCATGTTTATGCTTGTAATATAATCACGATCAAGGAGCACATCCACAGAGCTTCCACCCCTAAAGTGGAGGTGTATAATTTACCAAAAAAAGACTCTTCATATAACTCTACAATTTACCAGTAAATATGCCTTTAAAAAACAAAGACTCAATACTTTATTGTGCAGTGTTTATCAGCAAGTTTAACCTTATGTGATTCTTAAATTTTAAGGTTTAAGTTAAATCTATCATTAGAATAAGGAACTATTTTGTGTTTAAACACAAATGGGTAAGACGAACCAATCATACTTCATCTACATGTATCAATGCTCTGGATTTTAAAAAGACTGGTAGATGAAGTTTTGCCACAGTCTAGGAGTAATTTGACATTTGGTAAAGTGTGCAGAAGTGTCGGTGAGTGTTTTAACTTTCAGTGACACTCCGTTAACAATCGCAAAGTTTAATATTATTTAACTGCCGAAAATGACTTTGTTTTAGGAATCAAAGGGACTTTGGCCATTAAAAAATGTCATTCGAAATATTATGCAGTGGACTACTGTTGTGCTTTTTTTAAAAATGTAACTGTAATGAACATTGTACATTTAAAAAGTACTCATTGTTAGTTTTAAACAAAGGTAGCTGGTGAACTGATGCTCCATACTTAATTATACTGATCACTTTTCTAACAGAAAACTGTGCAGGGAGCTGATATAAAGAACTGAACACTTCTCCAGCAGGAAACTGATACAAAGAAGTGATCACTTCCCTTGGTATAAAATTCATTGTGAATGACTTTAAGCTCTCATTTGATTATTAGCCCTCTAGGAGAAAAGTAATATGTATGCTTAACTTTTAAAATGTCAAGAAAAGCCACGTCAAAATCTCTCTCAAAAAATAGTTCAGAGGCTGCAGGAAAAGCGGAATGAAGTAGAAATGAATAACAAGAGGAAAGAGCAGCAAGGCTAAAAGCTGCAAGAGTTAGAAAAGCCAGTAGGAGGAGAAATAGATCACAGGAAGAAAGAGAAGTAAGGCTTGAAGCTGAAAGAGTTAGAACAGCTGAAATACACTTACAAGAATCTGATGAATTAAGAAATGAAAGGCTTGAAGGAATGAGGGAGTCAGCTGTATCAAGAAGTTTAAGAGAAACTGAAGGGGAAAGAAACAGAGGAAGGCAAAGATTACATTTGGCAGCTCATCACTATGGTATATCAAGAAGCTTTAATTTAGATTGTGTAATTTGTGTTTTGAAAATCAAAGGTTTGGATAAAAATTAAAATGTTATGAAAATTGAATTTTTAAAATACATATTCTTAAAAGACATTTCCTAGTGTATTTAAACATTTATTTCAAGTAATTTGGACACCTGTGCCATGAACATGTAATTCAGCTAGTTTTTTATGTAGTACACTAATTTATGAGCTCTCGTTATAGAATAAGAAATCTTCTGCTCTCACTGTGATAAATTTTAAGAATTTCTTGGATTGTGTAGTTTTATAATTTATTTTTACTTCACTATTATGGTAAACTTTTAGAAGGTCTAGCTACAAAACAAGACAGTCAGGTTTATCTCATTACTCATGACTATTTGTGTGTGCATGCTATAAAGGCTATTATATCTAGCTACAAATCAAGGAAGTTGGGTTTATCCCAATACTTAATGGTTATTTCTATGTGTGAAATGAATAGGCAATGTCTGTCTTCATTTAAATAATCATATCAAAACAGTGTTGATAAAACAAGCATACAAATAGCATTCATCCAGTTCATCTGGAGAAGTGCAATTACAGTATGGAAAAAAATAAGTACTACAGAATGAATTTTGTACTTTTAGTTTTTAACACAAAGTATTCATAACATACAGTTTCACCGATATTCGTGCTAGGCACAAAAGAGAAACTTACTCTCTTAGCTTCTAAGAGTTGATTTTCATCCCTCAACTTTTCTGTTTCTTGGTCTAATTTCAATACTCTTTCACTGAGGTCTTTCTTAACCTGAAAATTCAAGAAATACATTAATACCAGTTATTCTTAAAGATCTAGAAATGTTAAGTAAACTATTAAACACCAAAACATAATATACTATCTTCATCCAAATTTCAAGCTGTAGTGTACATTTCAACATTTTAATACTGGTTCTTAAGAGACATCTCTTTTCAGCAATCCCTTTACTGTAAAAACTTCATCATGAATGACGATAATCAGCAAAACCACTTCTTTAATATTTTTCTCGTGTCAAAGTGGTCCAATTCTTATGATGAGAGATGGAAAGGAAGTAATTTTTGTAAGGTGGACAAGAATAAACTGAAATATCAATACTAAGTGGAAATGTTTTATTTCATTTTATCTTAACTCACAGTAAAATGTTGGTAGTTTACTTAATGTGAATGAAAAATGCCAAAAGAACTGGGACAAAACCAGTCAAATAGTTGAAATTTTTAACCTGAATGGCACCTTATGCATAAATGAGCTAAATGGCCATGTCAGAGACCAGACCAAAGAGAGAGCAGGTCGCAAGTATGCGCAAGTGCTTTGTCTGGCTTCTTGAACCGAATAACAGTTTTGATTGTTGCTTTTATACTACACCAAACTCAAAAGCTTACAGTGTACTCAGCAGAGTTATATTTCGAACTCTGGACCCTTCAATTCACAATCCAACATGCTAAGCACTATACCATGCCCAGCCCCCAAAATATAAATAAACAAACTCATCATTGTACATGTATGGTTAAGGGTGGATATGGCTAGATATAACAAATATCTTCTACTTCATTTGTTGCTTTTAACCGGATAAATCGAAATATACATAAAAGCTATTCTCTGTTTGTAACATTCTTTTTGTTGGTAATGCTTCACTTTCTGCTTGTAATGTTCAACTCTCTGTTCAGAATGCTCATTTTGTTGGTAAAGTCTTGCATTCAAACCCCATTGCAATGGGAATTTTTTTTATAACTTTGTTAATTATCAACTCATTATGCTTACAGCAATATCATAAAATATTACTTGATGGTTTAAATTATGGATTTGAATTATTTGTTAACATTCAATTACAAAGACTGGGTGTCACAATGGTTATAGTGCTCGACTATCATGTGGAATATACCACATTCAAATCTCAGTCAAGTTGAGACTTTATCTTAATTTTGTTTTATTATTATATTCAATTTATTTTTATATATTTATTATCATATTTACAGTAAGCTCTTTGAATATTCAGAAAAATACACAGGCCTGCATTGGTTTTATTGTCTTAAAAATTTTACATGTTCTACAATAATTCCTGTATGCTAAATCCTAAAATGATATTCATCTTTCTCCATCATGTACAGATTTTTCACAAAACGTCATATGTACTTTTATATAAGTGAATCATTTTCATTGAAATTGGGTCAAATTTTATTATGCTTAAAATGTTGACAACCACTGGCTATAGATTTCTCTAGACCAATCGCGACGTAAGTGTTAATGATCGTGCTAGAACCCACAAGAAACACACCGTTAGTAAATAAACGGTTAATAGGCCACATGACGTGTCATTTCTGGATAGTATTTGTTTGAGCGTGCACTTTGACATTATTTTTTCTTTTCATTATTATTTATTTGACACTATGGCAACAATAGATTGTGTAAATGACCCAAACATATTCTGTTATATTTGTGGTAAATTTGTTGTAAATGAAACAAAGGCAAAACATTACAGAATTCATCAAAAAAGTATATTACGCATATTTTGGAATAAAACTTGGGTGGCAAGTCAAATCATGGGCTTTGCACAAAGTTTGCACTGTTTGTGTCGAAGAGTTGAGATGATGGACAAAAGGTAAGAAAAAGTCTTTGCCTTTTAGGAATTCCAATGGTCTGGGGTAAGATGACTGTTATTTTTGCTCATGTAATGTGCAAGGCTACAACACTTATTTCTTATCCAAACCTTCAATCTGCTATAAGACCTGTTGCTCATGGACCTGATGTACCTGTACCTACTCCACTGGAGACTCTTGATACAGTTTCATCTGATTCTGAATCTGATGTCAATAAAAATTATGATAGGGATTGTTTTCAAACTGAAATGTCTGTAGAACCACAATTTTGCACACAAGGTAAACTTAATGATTTAGTGAGAGCTTTGGGCCT
Organism: Limulus polyphemus; assembly: GCF_000517525.1. Taxonomy (NCBI): domain Eukaryota; kingdom Metazoa; phylum Arthropoda; class Merostomata; order Xiphosura; family Limulidae; genus Limulus; species Limulus polyphemus. The sequence goes on along the minus strand of NW_013666666.1, from coordinate 301,384 downwards.
TTCAAAGGATTCTTCAGAGCTTTTGGGATCCAGACTTCAGGCTAAGAGCTTACTTTCTCCAGGGACCGTTTTACTGGTACAGAAATCATAAGCAAGAGTTTATACCATACCTTTTGCAAGAAGGTTCACTGGTTTATTGCAACAATATTGATGAATTAATACCAATGTTAGGAGCTGCAGTCTATGAACCAAGTGAGTGACGATTGTTCATTGATTCATCCAAAAGAAGTCTAAAAGGTGTTCTCCTTCACAATGGTAACATATATGCATCTGCTCCTATTGCTTATTCAGTTCACTTGAAGGAAATGTATGGTAGACATGGTAGGCAACTTTTTGGAGACTTAAAAGTTATACAAATTTTCCATGTTTTTTGAGTGAATGGAACAGCAGAGCACAGAATCAACACAGGGGAGAAAGAAACAATGGCCACGCAGAGTCAACCTGATACCAGGATCAAGAAACATTGAACGTGAAAGTTTGGTTGACACAAAGAAAGTCCTATTGCTATGTGGGCAATTCCCAGCTCTTTCAGAAGCAAAACTTAAAGAAAGGATTTTTGTTGGGCCTCAGATTAGGAAATTCACTTTGGATGAACAGTTTGAAAGAACATTGAGAAAAGTTGAAACAGAAGTGTGGATTACCTTTAAAAATGTTATTGATAAATTTTTAGGAAACAACAAGGGCACAAATTACAAAAATATTGTCAATATCATGCTTGATAAATTCAAAGAGTTGGGTTGTACTATGAGTTGGAAAGTTCATTTCTTACACTCACATATTGACTATTTCCCTGAAAATCTTGGTGCTGTTAGCGAAGAACAAGGGGAAAGGTTTCATCATGACATAACGGAAATGGAGAGGAGGTATCAGGGAAGGTGGAACATCAGCATGATGGCTGATTGCTGTTGGTCATTGAAACAAGATGCTCCAGACACAATACATAAAAGAAAGACCACAACACGTAGTTTGAGACTAAAAGAGGTACAGTTCACAAAAAAAAATCAGGATAATAAACAAGATTATGACATTTATGATATACAACATTGTTTATTGACAAAAAGGGGACATAGATAAACGTTTCAGAATTCTATCAGATTCTGTCTTCAGTATCTAAAGCAAAATAAAATAAATTCACATAAGGTATTGGACATTGTTAAATTACAAATATTGCTAAATATAATGATAATTAAACAAATAAAACACAAAAAAGTAATCATGGGGAGAAACTGCAGCAAGAAAACACAACAAAAAAAGTAAAATCAGTAATACGAAAATATTAAAAAATGTATAATTTAAATGAAGACTGCATGTTGTCCAGAGTTGGAGAGTGCTGTTTGATGTGGAGTGTTTCTTTAATTAATAATTCCAGGTGAGTATTAGACTTGCAAAGGATAGAGAAATTTGATAGTATAGGTTGATGTTCTGTTTCTTCACTATGTTGGCATATAGAGAAACACAGGGGTTACTCAATTTTTTTGCATTTTGATGGAAATTCCCGTATGTTCATAGGCTCTGACTTTTAAGTGGCGTTTGGTTTTGCCAATATAGAAGGCCTTACAGTCTCCACATGTGTAAAGATAGACAAGCCAGGAACAACAAGGAATGGGGAGGAGATCAAATGCCATTTAAATGTCAGAGCTTATGAACATATGGGAATTTCCATCAAAACATTTATCTATGTCCCCTTTTTGTCAATAAACA
>NW_013666666.1:287037-298807 GCF_000517525.1 Limulus polyphemus | reverse complement strand
GTTGTATATCATAAGTGTTGTAATCTTGTTTATCAAACTTCGTTTTCCTTCGAACACATCGATTGCCAAAAATCAGGATGAATGAGGATGCATATTCATTTGACATCAATTTTCTTCCCTTTTCTTCAGTTTGTTTGTATTTTTGTTAACAAATATAATAATAAAAAATGTTCATTGTGGTAAACGAAATAATAATTTGATCTAAGTAAGAGTAAAAAATCCTTACATGATAAAAAAAATATATATTATTTTCAAAATCTGTTTAGCTGAATTATGCAAAATCTGTTATTAAAACCAAAACAATTTTTATGCAGAATAAAATCTGTAAACCTGTGTTATTAATACCATTACAGATTAATTTACAGATCATATCATATTACATATAAACACTAGTGTGTCTGCATCAATCAAAACAAATATCTTTTCAACAAAACAGATGGCAATACAATGCATTATCATTGATGTTTTAAACCATAGGTAAGAAATTTTTAAAAATTTAGTCAATAATTTTATATGCATTTTTTATGAAAAGTTATACCTTCGTGCATTTGCCCTTCTCTGTCAGATTCTTTTCTTTTGCCATAACAACTAGTATATTGCAGGGTCAAAATTTGACCATGTAGGAATACTTCTTAGAGAACCAGTTTTTTTTTTCACATGGTTCAATCTATGTTCATAAAACATATATTTAGATACAATATTCTGAAGAAAAAACATCAGCATTTAACATCATATGGTGGGCATTCACCTAGTATGGTAGAAATCCTACCATCTACATAATCTGATGGGATCTTTTTTTCATGTGCTTGGAATAAATCTGGCAATCTGCAAGCCTTATCAAGTTAAATGAAATTCAGCAAATCAAGTAAATCTGAAACCAAAATCATTAGACCCTGGAATAAGCTATTAAACAGGAGAAAATATACTAGTATTATCACCATGTTTTTCATTACTTAAATAAGTATCCAATTATACAACAAAACGATCATTGAACACAAGTAAATCCACAGATAATTTTAATATATGTTTTTCAGATATACATAATATGTGGTGGTTGTACTAACCTCAGTTACGTTTTCCAGAGCAGCATTGACCTGTGCTTCATTATTTCGACTTTCTTCCAGTTCAGATTGAATGGTGTTCACTTGGGCCTCTAATTCAGATTTAACTTGATCATTTAACAGAAGCTGGTCTTGGGTAGCCAGGAGTTGATTTTTCAGTGACTAATAATTAAAAATAACGTTCTGAAATAGTTTTCGTAGGATAGTCAACTACACTATATTTAAGTGTTATAGATGGGACAAATTGTTAAATAGTAAAAGTATGCAACACAATATTTAGCTTGGCATTCTGTTAATTTTCTTGAGATTGTTATATTAAATTATGTAAACAGTACAGCAGAAAAACAGGTAGAAAGATATATAATAAAAACTTAATTCAACTGGTTTTAGTTAACTGTATAAAAATACACAACAATTTTCTACGTGTAGTTTTGTGTATTTCAGTTAAGATGGCAAACTGTGTAACTAAAATGCAACATAATGTGTACTATGTTACATATTCCATAGTTAATTACCTTTATGCATGATGAAACCACAGTATAAGTTTATGAAATTTAAGTTTATTTTATATTGCACAAGCTTAACCACATGAAACTACTTGAACTATACTCCTATTTGTGTAAAAGAACTACTGAAATATTGCATAAAATTTCTACTCTAATAACATCAAGCAAAACACACTTTAACATATGCTATTCACTTTACCTCATGTACTGATTGCAGCTTTGTTAGCTGTTCTTGTTGATTGTTAAGGTCAACTTGTGATTGGTGAGACAGCTTAGTCAGTTCCTTTTCTAAATCTTGGCATCTGGCTTCAAGTTTGTTAATTTCTGCCTGGAGAGCTCTCTCTGTAGTTTTATTTTGTTCCAGATTTTCTTGTTGCCTAGCAACCTGTTGCTGAAGAACCTTCTCAGCATCCTTAAATTGTTTTAACTCTTTTTCTTGACTAGTAACCTGAAGCTGGAGTACTTTCTCTGCATTTTGGATTAACTGCAGTTGTTCCTGCTGCCTATTAATATGTTGCTGAAGTTCCTCTTCCTTGTCTTTGTCCTGTTGTAGCTGCTCCTGTTGCTTGGTTACCAGCTGCTTAGTATCACCCAGTTCTTTTCTTAGTATTTCATTCTATGACACACAAAAACATGGTGGAAATTTTTACCAGATAAAAATACTGCACACAGTGAAAAAAATTTGTAAAAAATGAAATGATAAAGCAATTAGTAACCAAGTTGTTTTTCATACGAGAATTGCCATAGCTGTCAATTTTAGGGTTTTCACTTTTAACATTTAGATATCTTTGCATGTATGAAAGATGCACTGTTGTCCAGTGCAGACGTTTTCTATTTCCACGTATTAAATACCCTGACAGTGTTTCAAAGGAATAATCGCAAAATTAAGAAGTTATAACCACTTTTACCTAAAACCATCAACAACCTGTCAATTTGTTTACAAAACTTTCCTTTACTTGTAACAATTCGTTTTTTTTTTGTATTGAGGTAATCTGCAGTTTCAGTATTGATGTTATTTCCATCTCCAACTGAGCTCCCTTGGCCCTTGAAGTCATAAAGAACAGATGTCTGTTTGTCAACTGATGTGAATAAATCTTAACATAGCCTACTTACAATCCTTGCAATTCCCATAAGAATTCACGTCTGCTTGTCTACAATTTGAATATATAATAACACTGTCTACCTATGATTCTATCAATTCCTGCAAGATGTGGTTTCTACTTGTCTGTCAATTTGAGTATATATGGTAACAGAGAAACTGACAGAGACTCAAAAATTCCAAAATGGCTCACAGAAGATGAATGTGAGTGATCATGAGTGTAATGAATCCTGGATTTGTGAAACAGACAGTCCTGCAAGTGAAAGTGCCACTACTATCAAAACAACTCTACAAATACAGAAGAGGACATAGCAGAAGCAGCAGTTCTGAACAGTCCTTTGCAGTGCCAGCTGCTTTACCTGTATCATCTTCTGCAGCAGCTGCAAGTGTCAGCTACTTCACCCGGTACAGTACTAACCACAGCAATTCCAGCTGCATCACCAGCATGAGCTGGCATATAGGAGATTGGGATAGATGGAACAATAAAACATGTTTGAGAAAACTGTAAAGCACCAAGCATCTTGGCCTGAATCCAGTGAAAGTCATAAAAGAAAACAATGCTGGGTAACTAAATGCAATAAAAACAGAACTGCAGGTAGATATGCCCTGTGTGAAATACTTTTGTGCATGGTAAATGCACAGTGAAAGTTAAAAAGCATTTTGTTGCATGGATTGTGCCACTTAGGCTAGTTTATGTAATTTTCTTCAGTTTTTCTACCATCATATAGCTGTTTATACCTGCTCACTAACTTATTTCTTTTGATATGTTTATTTTATTACAGAATCTAAACTATTGAAGTATTTTTTTTTCACAATTGTTCATTTTAATACAGTGTTTTGGCTGTAAATACATTTGAGTTGATGTTCCAAAACAAAACATTTGAGTTGTATTCAATAATTTGTCCTTCATTTTAATACTGACGTTGTAATATGTAGCAGTCAAAATGATGGCAGTATGGTGGTTCTAGGTACGAGCGAAACCCTAGCTGTTCTAGTGTTAACTCATAAGGAAAAATAAATATGCAATAACAAGTCAGAAACAATTAACAAATTAACAAAAACGTTTTTGGTGAAAAGCTAAAAAGATAAAACAATTATCAAAAGTATTTAGCAAGTTATTGTAATTCTAGTGATTTACATTATAGACAGTTTTTCTGCTGTATACTTGGATTTTAAACTTAAAAAATAAATAATTCATTCTAATCAACACATTATGGGACAGCTTTTAGTGAGTGTTCTATTTTATTTTAAGTACTTTTTGCAACTTTTATAGTATTTCTAATTATTAAAGCTACTTGGTTTACTCAAATTAAAAAAAAAGTTACCTCTTGCTGAATCCTCTGTTTGAATTCTTCGAGCTGCTGTACTTTCTCCTAAACATTAAAAATAAATGATGATAATAAATAATCTCAAACTAAAGTTTATACACTCTGGTTTGACAAAATATAGATATTAAATATTTTAACTCTAAATTAGTTAGCTTATATTTAGTGCACATATTTTTGTTCACCAAATCCAATTTTGAAGCTAAATGTCCAGTCTTTGGTGATAAAATACAGTTAGTGGTGAAATTAATTTGTGAAAAATATTTACACTCATAAATAAAAACACTGAGCTCTAAGCCATTTCTTTCCCAAAACATACTTGATCCCTTAATTGATAAATGAAAGGGGGAAAAGTGTAGAGGATTCTACTTCAAAAATACATATTTCAAGAATAAAAAAATCCAATGGGAGAATTATAACAATAATGATTCTATTCCTTTTATCAAACTCATAAGAAGTCTAGTGTGGTTGACACTAATGTACAACAAAATTCTGTAGTAACATGGTTATGAGAGATTATGTCATTTAACCCACATTCAACCAAAATTGGTACTTAGTCTGGAATTTAAATTAAATTAAAGTAGGAAATATTTAAAGGTAATTATGTCATTTAAACACACACACACACACATATAATTATTATAAAACGTATTTAATCGAAGTCCAACATTACAGCTAAAAACAGGCAGACACAGAGCTATATATACAAAACTGGAACACAAATGTGTTCTGGTGAGAGAAAGAATTTGTTTTTTAGCACAAAGCTACACAATGGGTTATCTATGTTCTGTCCATCATGGGGAACTGAACCAGGATTATAGCAATATAAGTCCATAAACTTATTACTGACATGAATGTATAGATGGATACTATCTGGACATCCAGGAATGTGACAGGCTAAAGTAAAGGAAAGGGGCCTGAGGTTGGCCACACTTATAAGGCAACTATGAATTCTACAGCCTAATTATTAATCAAAACACATCACCTTATAATTGGACCAATATGGTACACAAGTTTTAAGTTCTTACTTTTATAAGGCAAAATTGAAAAAATCTAGTGTGAGAATTGTGACATTTGCTCTTTGGGTAACCTCTCTTCTCTAATTAATTTATTACACTTTCAAGAAGTATGAAATTTATCATAAATTACATATTATAATATTGTCATTGCTCAGGCAATGGAAATTTTTTATAGCCTTCAATTTTCGATTACAGAGCCACTAAATAGAATATCAGACCCCTTCTGTCATGCTCACCTGTTACATCCTCTCTTTCAGAAATAGCCAATAGTTCCCTCCGACATTCAATACTATAATATTTATAACCAATAACAAGCCAACGTTTTCATCTATCAAATGACATATTATAATACTGTCAGTTTCTCTTCCTGCTGGAAATACATTAACAAGCTCAGCTGAATTTCTAACGGCTCTTGTCACACAGTTAGAAAGCCAGAAAAACTGTGATAGTTATGGAACATTGTCTGCTTTTCACACATAATTATTTTGTGTTCTTTGGTGTATCATTTAACTGAATAAAAAGCAATTTAATGTAGTACTACCATTAATATAAAAAGTAGGATTATGTGTCATTGACAGTCAACAGGAAATAAAAAAATAAAAAAAAAGACGATGACCCAGGTAAGTACTTTTTTCTTGTTTTTCCTGTGTATTCTTTATTTATTATTATAAAAGTAACTAAAAATGTAAAAATAGGAAACTTTTATGTTAACTAAGGTTAGATTAGGTAAAATAAATAATATAATTTTTTCAATAGGTACACTCATAAGTAGCTCATGCGTAATGTATTTGGATAGCATAACATGAGCTACACATTCGCCAAATGATTTACAACTTATGATGGTAGGAATAGTAATTAAACAGGGTTCAAGGAGCAATAACACAATAACATTTAGGCATAAATAGATGTATACTGTTATGAGCTTAAAGCTAGTTAGGATAAACAAATGTAGTTTCATGTTACAATTTGAAGTTATTCTAGAAAGAAAAAAGGGTAATTTAGATTTATTTTGATTTGTTTTTTTTTTTCTGGTAATTACAAGGTCAGTCAAATTGACCAATCTTGTATAAAGTTAAGGTAGAGAAAATAACATAAAATATAAAGTTTTACTGAATAAAAAACGTTTGACATTTATTTAGGAGGTTTTAGAGATTATACAAATAAGATTTGAGATGAAGTATTTTTAATCTTAACATGAAAATCACTTAGCACTTGGACTATTATATAGAAATAATATCTATATTCATGGACAAACCTTTAGTAAAAACATTTCATTAAAAAATCTGATTTTTTGTATACAAAGTACTTGTAAGGTTTACTAAAAATCTACCAAGTGTATTAAAAGGTATAGTATGGAAACTATAATGAGTACAAAAGTGGTTACAAGTTTGGTCAGTATGGTCAGTTTAAATGTCGTCAGTAATTGTGAGAAACGTTTATGAGAAGACCCTTCAATAAGAATAAGTTTGCAACAATATTAAAGACACCTCTGTGCGAGTTTTGATCTTGATACTTTAACAGTAACTAGCTCAATCTTTGAGTTAATTGCAGTTAAACACAAGTAGTAGAAACATAATGAACAAGTCAAATCCTGAGTTGAATGTAAAAAGACAATTGACCATATTGAGTAATGAATTTCTATACTGAGAAACAGTTGAACACTACATTTACAATTATTGTCAAAATATTCTACAAACAAAAAAAGATAATCACATTTTATCTACACCTACAGAAACAAACAGCACAATTTCACTGTTAAATAGGACTACAGCTGCCTAACATAAACTTTTATATTTACATAAGAAAAAAAAATTGCTTTAAAAAACATTTCAAATATCCATTAAGTTTTATGCAGTTGCCAAAGTACATTATTAAGCATAATTCATAAATCCTTTTTATATTCATAATTTCAAAAGTATATATCTACTATATACAAAAGTCACACTCAGAAAATACTCAGTAGCATAAAATGATTTGTATTGCAACAAACATAATAAATTTACTAAAAAAAACTATTACTCTGGAAAGTAACAAAACTTTGTACAGACTTGTACAGTCATTACTCACTGTTTGGCAAGGAAACCTCAGGTTAATCTAAATCTCTTAAAATTTCAATATGAAATGAAAATGTTTTATGCTGTAACATACCTGAGAATTTAGTAAGCCTGACTCGAGTTCTTTCTTTTCCAGGGTTAAAACACTGAAATCTTTATCAGTTTTTAACTTGAGTTCTTTAAGCTGATTCTCCAGTTTGTCCTGTTTAAAATAACAATTTTAAGTTTTTCAACTTATTGAAAGGAAATACATGGCACATCTTTAAGCTGATTCTCCAGTTTGTCCTGTTTAAAATAACAATTTTAAGTTTTTAACTTATTGAAAGGAAATACATGGCACAGTTACAACAGAAATGAATAGCAAACATGTTACAGTTTATAAAAAGGTAAATAACAAAGATTCTCCACAAACCTTAACAGCCTGTTTTTCTTCTACAGCTTTGCCTAATTCTTTACTGGATATATTTAGCTGCGTTTTCAACTCTTTTGTTTCAGTAAGCAAGTTGGACTTAAACTGCTGAAGTTCAGATATCTGGAGAAATTTTTTTTTAAAATGTAGTTATTTCATTCAAACAGATAAACAATGAGTCAACATAATCTATAATAAATAGAAATTGATCAATACACTGTCAATTCCTAAAAATAAAAAACGTGGGAATCACTTTTTTCTGAAATGAAGTAATCAAGAAGAAAATATCTTCGTCAAATTGCTATTTAAAATGTCAAAATGTTAAATTAAAAAAAGTAAATTACAACTTTATTTCTGTATGACATCCTGCTGTTTACAATTACATGCTCTTTTATCACCTTATTGTCAAAGAACACAGAAAAAAAGCTAGTATTTTATCATAACAGTCATTGTTACAGCATTTTGCACTTAATTATGTTTTAACAGTAGTGTGTAATGATGAAATATTAACTTATTACAAAAAACACAGCAGCTTGCAATTAAATTAAAATGTTTTTGTTTTTTATAATTTACACCAAAAGATAAATATGTCAGATTGCCAATATCTTCCACCGTTGGTTCAATTTTACAACAAAGCTCAAATTATGCTTACAGCTCACTTTCATTATTTTGTGTGGTTTATAACATACCAAATTTTATTTCATTTTGTTACTTGCAAAGCATCTAAATTAGTTTGCACTGTAACTTCAATCTTACTATCATATGCTATTTGATTCTTACCCAATTTGTATCACAAGATACAATACAACCAAATGTACATATTCAAGGGACTGTTGGTACTTTTTTCTAATTTTATGATTGATGGAAAAATAGCTGCTTTTAACACTTCATAACTGTGTCAGTATTTTATATCAACCTGACAGTGCTCTACAAAAAGCGATATTTATCTTAAAAATGTGTACATATGTGCATTTGAAACTTGACACATTTTCTAAATACTATCAGACTAATGAAAAAAATTACAATAATACTTTTTAAAAACTATTTTTTAGTATTTATATTTCATTTTGCTTTTATAAATTGAGCAATCAATGTATATTTACTGTATACCTAAAATATTTTAGATGTATGTATGAAACACTTGATTACAATACTTTATAAACTCATTGCAATTAGGGCTACCATTTCCATACTACTACATTTATAAATATAGAAGTTCATGTATAATTCAAATATATTTAGTAAAATGCACTTGAAATGCTGATCATGAGTAGTATTGTCATGGAATAGTACATGCAAAAACATGACATAGGGTGTGATAGGTGGGGTAGAAAATCAAAACATGTATCTAACACTTCTGGTCTCTCCAAGATTGTCTCTAGATGGATGTAATGTGAGAAGTGAACTACACTATACACAGACAAATGGTCCATAAACCTGTAATTATGAGTAATATTCCAGACAAGAATTACAGCCAATTTCTCAGACTAGGACAATAAATATTTGAAAAAGAAAATCTTACATTAGCTGGTACATAATAAAAAGTTCATTTAATATCCTTACAGTATTGAAAAAGGTTTTAAAATACAAATATAGGAATGTGTGAAAATGAACTGCACCAGAGTAAAGTCACATCTTGATAGTTTACAATGTGACTGGTTGTCATCAGAAAGTGATACATGCAAGTAGTCATACTATGACTACTAGTAGTGTGAATTTAGTCATGATTACCAGAACTGAAATTCCACATGATAAGCATGTAGAAATCAAAGTTTTGGTTGGTTAAGGATACTCCATGTGCAAAACATGCAACAAGTATTCAGGTTTCAGTATGAACTATGTGTAAAACTCTGAAGAAACTGACAATGTTAATAATAGAAGTGTTCAAGGTAGAAAACCCAAACTTTTAAAAAGTGATGTTAAGTATACTGTTTATGAGATAGGGGCCATTTGAGTATAAACCTTATCAATGAACATACTGTAAATAGAGGTGTGAATGTTACCTCAAGAACAGTAAGGTATACATTGGTATCAAGTGTTTTCAATGGATGTGTAGCTGCTCAAAAATCACTGCCAAGATGGTGTAACCTAACCAAGAGGTTGAAATGGCATCAGTCTATAAACACTAGAATGAGCAAATCTGGAGATGTGTGGTATTTTACAAGTAAATCCAAGTTCAAATTGTTTTCAACAATTAATAACACTGTGTTTGATAGTGGAAATAAATAAATGAATAAACTAAATAAATTACATCATTAAATTAATAATTAACTGTATGGCAGCATTTATAACTGGTGTAAAGTCTCAGTAAATTGTACACATAGGAGGATCTGTTCACATTAGCAGCAAGTTAATTTAACAGCAGCAAAATGACTGCCTGTTCCCTCAGTAATCACAGTATGTTAATGATTCCAATTGAGATAAAATTAATATCACTAATTTATATTTATTACTGCACCAAAAATAAATTATCAACTCATGTTGATGCTTATACATTTTTTAAACTGCAAGAAAACTCTTCAAGTTTCAGTAAAGCTTGCTTACAATTTCAATAAGAAATTCTAAGTTAGGTATACTATTCCCATATCTATTTTAAAAGTGAATGATTAAAAAGAATAAAAGAATCTTGTGATATATCCAATATGAAAGGTTTAAGGATTATAACAATTCTTTATGGAATATTTTAACCCTTTCTGTATCAGAGGGGTATCATTAATATCCCTTGAGTTTTTCCCTTTTCACAGTGGAAATATTTAACCAAATAAAGTATATGAAACTTGGAACAAACAGTGACCCAATTAGACTTCATGGAGCCTGTGGAGCAAAATTAGATTCTATAGTGCATATACTTCATCCAATCAGTATGAAAGGAAGTTGCACCAATTAGAATAAACATGCTAAATAGTATTTAGTTTAGGCTTTAAAAAAGTTCATATAATTTTATTTGGTTTTTCTATCATTAGTTATGCTGTGAAATCTCCAAGATTCTATTGTGAGACACCGTTTTAAAAAAAGTTTAAAGTACTCCATTTTGTCTTAGAATTAAATTTTTTGTTAAGCAGGAAGTTCCATTTAATATGTCCAGTCAATTTCAACTTGAATGATTTTCAATACTGTATTTCTTTTGATACTTTATTTTTACAATTGCAGTACTTGATACTTCCAGCTATAAGTAACAAAAAACACAGAATAAGCTGAGAAAGATTTACTGGTGACCTTGGCTGAATAAGAATATTCTTGACAGAGATAAAATTATACCTAATAAATAGTTTCTTTTCAATAGATAATTCATTTTATTTATGTACCTTGCTTAAATAAAACAAACTTAACAATATTCAATAAACAAGGAACTGAGTTGGCAAAATATTTTGCCATACTTGCTATATCTAACTAAGCTTACCAAATGTCATGTCATAGAAAATCTTGGTAGCTTTCAAACAAGTATAGTTTAACATTAAAAACTTTCATAAAAGAACTTCTAATGAAACTATAATATAATATTAGACTTCAAATCAGTCAAGAGTTGGAGCTATGAGCTAAAAGTATGTACTTGAAAAAAAAAACTCGGGGGCCATTCTATGAGCCGCTATGCTGCGGCTAAAAATTCCTAGATCTGTGTTTTGTTCTGAAGTCTTTTGAATTTGTCATTAGATTTTTTTTTAAATCTTGAAGGTGACAGGGTCTTGTCAATTTCCCATGAAACCATAAAATACTTCTCATGCCACTTTATTCACTCTCTATTTATTTTATAGATATGCTCTAACCAATGGTATTTAAATTAATAGTTGTTCAGATCACACAGTGTGAAATCATAAAAGGGTGGGATTGAGAAACTGTACCAATAAAATCAGTACAAGAAAAGGAAACTCACTAGAGAAACAAAGTATGAATAATTATATTTTCAAGGTATGATAGTTTCTTAGCAAACAGCAACCAATGCTTTGCGACAGGCAAAAAAATTCTAAACAAATTGATGTGTTGTTCATTAGCAAGATCATTTGGTGCTGCATAGAAACATAAATTTGCCCATTTTTTCATTTTCCTTTGCAAATTACACTAAACAAGTAAATAAAAACTTTTCAAAAATGAAGTAAATGTAGGGATGGCTAATATCAATCCTTCACAAAAGTTGCAAACAAGCACACAGTGTATTAGAATGTTAACAGACAAAAACTGGATACACTAAACTCAATACTGATTGAATAGTTATATATATATATTGCTATATGTTAATTCTTCCCTGTGCTATTATGTATAGATGATGCAAATGCCATCCCTACTATCTTGTTTGCATTGT
>NW_013666666.1:229467-286089 GCF_000517525.1 Limulus polyphemus | reverse complement strand
TTGAATTAAGCTATTTTCAGTTATATCACCAACGTTTTTAATAAAAACAAACCTCTTTAATCAAGGAAGACTAAATTAAGAAATCAACAAATATATTTTCCAGTTTTGTTGTCTATATCTTTCATTTTGTACTTGCTGCACATAGACTAACAATAATAAAAGTTATACTTTTCTTGCTAAGCAACATGACACAAAAGCCATTGTTGGAACGTCGTGTAATCAGAACGCACTGGCTTTTCTATATATTAGAAGTTGTTAACTTAACTGATTTTTACTAATAATTATTCTATGAATGCGCCACGAATTCATTTCATGAATGATCTTAATTTTGATTGGCTCACAAAGGAAATTACTGTCGTTTGACTGCCTCGACTGCACTTTTCAACCTCTTTGTTGATCAAACTTGATTTCGCAAAATTTATTCATTTCAGTTAGCTATGAAATGTGAAGTTAGGGTGTACTATGTGGTGGTAATATTTTTCCCGTCATTTTTGAGGGGCTATACGCTAGTTACTTATAAAGATTAGTTAAATCATTCGCAAATTAATAAATGTGGAAGTTTGTGTCATTTTCCCATTATTAATTGGGGTATTTTGACTAAAATATATTTTGTTTTCCATTTCAAATAATAATAAGCACGGTGATTAGCATACCTGGCTGCATTTCAAAATTTTTGACATTTGTGCCGTGATGGCGCTGAACACGCTACCCGTTCTCAGCTGTAGATGTGTTATAAAGATGACAGTCAATTCTGTTATTTGGTTCTAAGTCAAACAAAGTCTTTGTTGTGATGGATGCTGTTGACCGATTGTCTTTCGTCTTTGCGATTTGTCAAAGAGAGAGAGGATTTGACTAAGAGCAATCATATTAATATATATAAATATATAAGAATCAGAATATGAACCTAGAAGAGTCATTATGTATTCGAAATAATTATTTTGCTAAGGAACTTTTCTGAACCCCAAACGAGGGTGAAGTGAGTGATTTTTTTTTCTTCAGTTGAGGTATTGAGATACTGTCTGCTTATAGCTAGGTTTGGGTAGAAAGCATTATGCACGCTCTCATTCTGTCGAACATGCAAGAAACAACAGAAAAATTAAATGCCCAATCTAAAAAAATTGCAATTCTAACATTTTACACTAAGAAAGATGGGGCACCAAAATAGAATATTTTATAAGAAAAAATACTGTCTTTGAAATAATTTCGCATACTAGTTTAGTCACTTAAATTTAAGTTTAGTTAGTGACAGAGAGGATTAGACATAACGAACTAAATTAAAATATATTCCAATACTTTGAAGTTTAAATATAACTAGAAAATTTTGAAAGCATTTGAAAATATTAAATAACAGAAACAGTTTAGGTCTAGGAACTAGGTGAAGACAAGAAAGCCGGAACAGCACAATATTACTCTGAGATCATTATTTTAAATAACATCAAATTCACAGAATATTTCCATCCAGAAAAGTTATTTTCACTGGTTAAAATGAAGAGATTGACATGTTTGATACAGCTAGATTTTTTAATAAATAAACAGACTAAAATATTATAACAGAATCTCCCCCCCCCCCCAACCCAAATACATTTCAAAGTAAGAAGTACTTTTGCCAGATATGCTTATAAAGAGAACTGATGGGAAAAATCATAATTGTACAAAACAGAGAAGCACAGAGTTATTGATTTGTCGGTCATACGTCTGATAAGCAATATAGCCAAAAGCAAAATAATGGAACAACTGGATTGGGACAAAATACATTCCAGCCAGGATGAAGAGTGTGGTGATTCTAACCAAGAACTAGAGCTTTGTATTGTTTGTTTCTAATTATGCACAAAGCTACACAAGGGCTAACTGTGCTCTGCCCACCACGGGTATCGAAACCCGGATTCTAGCGTTGTAGGTCCGCAGACATACCGCTGTGCCACTGGGGGGCAGAGCTTTCTAAACGACATTTGGTGAACAATTTAAGATACCAGTTAATACTGTAAAAACTGGCTTGTGCTACATCAAAATATGATATTTTGGTAGCTGATATTTTCATTGGTGTTAGTGGGAGATTATGTTTGCTATTTTTATTAGAGTTGGAAATATTAAGCTTGTTTATTCTTATTACTTTGGTAAATGTAACTGTTTGTCTTACATCACAACGTTCTCATTAGTGAATAATATTTTCAGGGTAGAATGTAAATATTCATAAGCAAGTGGCAGTAGCTTACACGTGTCATATCAAACGAAAGTATGGTACACCTAATGTTTTCATTGTTTTTGATTAACATATTCAATTTTCGGAATCAAAATATTTCATTAGCATGTTATTTTGATGAATGTTTTTGTTTACATTTATTTCTCTGTACGAGATACAACTGGAACACGTTATTGCGTACTGTAATTGCATAATTTGTGGAATGTTATATCCATATAACATTAGCTTTAAGTTATACTAACTTCGTATCAAGAATTAAAGTCATGTGGACGTAAGATGCTTGTAATGTAATCTCAGAGTTGGATGGCGTTGGCCAGTGCTTCTAAAATGCCCCCCAGTGGCACAGCGGCATGTCTGCGGACTTACAACGCTAGAAACCGGGTTTTGATACCCGTAGTGGGCGGAGCACAGAAAGCTCTTTGTGCTTAACTACAAACAAACAAAGCTTCTAAAATAGCAATGCTACTTATGTAGGACACTGCACTATCAGTTGTACCCCTTCCTTCCCCATTGGATCCAGACTCCGATTTTAACAACCAGCACAGCACGATTACTAGTAAAAATAGTTTGTGGGAGCTGTCACTAGGAAATAACCCAGCAGGGAGCATTCCAGTTATATTTTTCGAGTTAAATTCCATATCCTGTTGGACTAGGACATTTACAGATGCTTAAAAGACATTTTCTCTAGCACTATGCTTGTGCATATATGAATACGTCTAGATCTGGCACTTTACCACAGCGATTTTAGTTGTATCTATACAGTTACAATATTAAAATTACATTACTAGTTGAGCTTCTGAACTATCAAAAGCCAAATTTACCAAGCATTCTCTATCCTTACTTTAACTATATAAAAGACAAAATTCTTGACCCTCTCAACTGTTTTGTTTTCACCTGGGCTTGTCATAAGTTTTGAATAAAACTGCTTAACAACCTAGCTAGAATGGAGAATTACATTCTCGATCATAATATTGATGATTTGGAAAAGCATTCTCCAAATACACTTATTTGTTACATGTAATGTGCAGAAAACTACCTTTGGAATGTGGTAATCTTATTCTTGAGCTATCACACATTGTCAAGCATTATCCTTTCTTCTAGTGTTTCTGAATTATTTCACACAAGATGTAGCTGGAGAATTACTTGAACTTGTACTAACGTATTCTCTAGTATCACTGGGCATTTAGGTGTTTTGGAATATTTGGAGGCTAATGGTAGCACCGGGCATTTAGGTATTTTTGGAGGCTAAAGGTAGCACTGGGCATTTAGGTGTTTTGGAATATTTGGAGGCTAAAGGTAACACTGGGCATTTAGGTGTTTTGGAATATTTGGAGGCTAAAGGTAACACTGGGCATTTAGGTGTTTTGGAATATTTGGAGGCTAAAGCTTTCTTATTTTTACTTATAGGATAACAAAGAGACTTGGGTAACAAATGTACTCTGGGAAAGTTGACCTTATTCATTGAATATTGTGATTAATTCTCAGTCGTTTTCCAATTTCCTTTATCTTAAGATTTCTATGGACACTTTACAGAGTTATATTTGTCTTTTGTATCTGTAGTTAAGAGCAGGTGTTACCCTTACCTGTAACAAATCTTTGCACCTAAAATACAACATATCAATGCTCAGTATATCAATTTTGTCATATTCGAAGAAAATTTTATTACTAATTTATTTTTCAATCCTATTCTATCATAAATCCTTTCCAACATTCAGCTAAATTACCCCAAGCATACCTTATTTTTAATACTCTTTATACACTGACTAGCCACTTTATTAAAATACCCATCACTATCTGGTTGAAATATCCTACAAATATTGAAGTCCTAATAACTGGACAGTTAGTGAAATATAATAATTATCTGAAAGAAGTCTTAGAGAAAGAGAATTCTTTCCAAATTTGACATAGGCAAAGCAATGTTTTATCTTCCAAGTTTCATCAAATATTTTATATAAAAATTTACTTAAAAAGTTTTAGACCTTCTTTAAACATATGGAAGCACTTAAATATGATTGAATAACAAACAAGAACTTGACATAAAACACAACCATTTATTTTTGTCTAAAATATTGACAGAAGAAGTTCAGGAGCCATAATCTTCAAGGATGAAGATATGCTGGTTTGGTTCTTATGGTTTTATGTTCAATAATTCTTTCACCATTCCATTTATAACTAAGTAATATAAACAGTGTTTCAACCACTGTTGTTTCTGTTATATCCCAGTCAGCATGAAAAGCTCTGGTATTGAACTAAAGGCCTCATTGGCACTAAATACAGCAGATATAGTGTGGTTGACATTATTATAAACACTTATTTTCACTCATAAGTGATGATTAATATCTTAACCTTAACCTCTGCTTAACTAATTATAATGCCCATGCTTACAAAGTGAAAACAATAGTACAATAATCTTATTTAGTGTTGCATTGCTAACCAAAATATCAAAATACATCAATCCATACACTTAATATTATTGAAGCATTTCAACATGATGGTAATATTTTAAATAAAACTATCTCATGGCTTTACACAACTAATTGAAGCCACAGTTGTCTGCTAGTTTGGCACAGCTGGGATACTGATACCCATATTATAAACCTTCCATTTAAACCTATTACAATTGGATACATACAAAAACCGTACCTAACAAATATCATTATCAGTGCACACATGCTAATCCACCAAGTAGTCATTTGTCTTCACAAGTGCACATTATAAGTGGATATGTCATTCTCCTTAGCAACTTAATACTATTTGCACAATGTTAGTGGTTATTTTAAAACATAGGTACCTCAAAATTTATGTTTGGAAACAATTTTGAAAGCCAAAATATGAGAATTAGTTATTATAAACTGACACGTCATCTTCTATGGTAACTATTCCACACGAGTTTGAGATATGTCTATTCTAAAATCCAGTAAGAAATTACACTGGACTTGATGAACTCAAAATCTGAGAATAAATTCTGTCAAAACATAGATATTTCACACCACAATGGATACATTATTTCTATGAATTCTCAAGAAAGCTTGTGGAGAAAACATATCCAAAAATAATAACAGCTTTTCTTTCTAAATGAAGATTCACTGAAGTTCCAATGGGTAGGTAATAACCAAACTGACATACTATCACTAGATCGTATGAAAGTGTTTATCAGTGAAGCACCATCCCTATAAAGTATGACCAAATCTCAAATCAAAACATAATATTAACTGATTACACTATATATATATAAAAAAAAAAAACTCTAAAGTTACCACGTGTACACTTAACTATCAAAGATGGGGGAAAAGTAATCCACTATCTTTAATACTCAATATTTATTTAGTATCCTTACACATTACAAGAGGTATTTTGTATGTACAATATAGAAAGTAATAACGAAAAGAAATTACAAAAACAATTAAATGAGACTAAATAACCAATCCAAATTCTAAGGTTATAATCAAGCCACTTATCCAAGGACCCTAATGCACAGCTAACATATTTTCACAAAATATATTTTACAAACAGAGAATGAAAATTTATTGGATAAAAGCCCTTAATCACAGTCCTTATAGAAACACAATTTGTTTTTCTACTATACTAACATATCACACAACATTTTTTTTTAAAGAATGAGCTTACAATTCTTTTGAAAAACTGAGGAGTTTACCAATGTTGTATGTATAATAATGATTTTGTATAAGTAGTTCGGCAAGAGGTTCTAAGCACTACATAGGTAAATTAATGGGAGATTTAATAAAATATTTCCACCATGTGTGTGTTTCTCTTTTCCATACACCTTTTTATATTTTGGATTGGCAAGAAGTTTTTTTCAGATACACAAGGGGGACCTACACTGACTGTTCATAATTTTAAACTGATAGAGAAGGCAGCTAGCCAACAGCACCCGTCATTAATTCTTGGGCTGTTCTAATTGAATAGTGGGATTTGACCATCATTTTTAAAATGCACCCATGATCACAAAATGTGGAACATGACTCTTTTATTTTGCAGCAAAAGGATGCAAACCATTGACACTTGGGTGCACAGTTTGGTATGCTAACCATTAGGCCATGCATAGTCTTTTGTATTGAGATAAAGACATTTTCAGTTAAACAAGAAACGGTAATATTCAAAAGTATGTGCCAACTATAATTAAATCTAAAATGTACCAATATGAAATCTGACCACCTGTGTCGTATTACAGCAGTTTAAAAATTTTGACACCTGTACTTAAACCTTATAGGGCAGAATGTATAAATGTACATTTTACTTTAAGAAATCAAATATCTTGGCATTCAAGCAATAGAAAATTTAATGTGGCATGAATGTAATACAAAATATGAATAACAGTGTTAGAGCAAAACACCATTTGTGGACAAATACATCTACATACCACAAAAGACACATTTCAAAGTCTCAAAGGTTTTCATATAATTTACTGAAGCTGATAACTATACCATTGAAACTATAGTATAAGCACTTAAATGTCTTTTAACCAGTGAAAAAGACAGCAGAAAAAAATATATAATTTTGTAACAGAGAAAAAATTGTTGAAGTGACACGATTCAACAGGTTGGTCTTGGCAACGGAACTGGTGTCACAAGTCAAACTAAATGAGATTTGCCCAGGAAAAGATGTTTATTGCCTGGAAAAAATAAAGCTATGCTCCTTATAGAGTATCTGTTTCTAATAGATTTAAGGAATACATACTTTTAACTATTTATCAGGCCTGTGTTTACCACTTCATTTGTGTTGCTAAGGGTATTATCATTTTAAATCCTGAAATGAATTTGTTAATTCCCTCTAGAGAACGTTTGGGTTCCTTTTGTCATAGAAATATCTATTACTGTCTAAGAAGTATTTCGGTTTTGGGTTCTAAAATGTTTTTATTATATGGCTCTGGTTATTTTAAATTATTTAAATTTGATGATTGGTCAACCTCTAGTATTAAGTTATTTAAAAGCAATGTGTAATTATGTATATAATAATTTTTCAATGTTTGGTTTAACACACATGTAAATAATTTTTCTTTTATGGTTACTTATCCTTCTTGGCTATAATTTTATCAATTATAATAATAAAAAAAATCAAGTGTTTCATTACACTGTAATGTATAATGTTTTCTTTTCCATATCGTACCTACAAGTTAGCCTAATCCATATGTTACAGACACGTACTATATTCACTTCATACAAATGAATGATCCTAAATAGATACTTTCACTCTGCCTTCTAAACCTGACTCATCCAAGAAAGGACATTTTCAACACTGAAAAACACTAATTTTACCAACAAAACTCTCAAAGTTTCATGAAATAGTTACACATGAGAAAGTTATGTACATATGTACAAATTGAAATTTACTAAATTTACTTTAATCATCAGTAAAGAAGTATATTTGATTCTAAATACAATCCCAATAATAATGAACTATCTTTCAAAGTATTTAAGTGAAGGGCTAAATAAGCAACAGCATCAGTAAACAGTTTGTTTTTTAGCTCACACAAAGCTACATAAAGGCAACCTATGCATACCCATCCATAATTTTGAGCTGCCAGACTAAAAGGAAGACAGCTAGTCAACATCACCACCACTAACAACTCTTATTGGAGTGAATAGTGAGACTTAATAGTCACTCTTACATTGAATCCACTTTGAGATACATTTTTGTGGTAATAGATATGAACCAAGAACCCTTGGATTTACAGTCCAGGTACACCAGTCACTAGGCCACAGCTGACTCACCAGGAAAAGAAAAATTAAGATATCACAAACAAAAGTAGTAAAATTTGTGTGAAGTATTTTCGAAATGGTTTTGTGAGTTGATTGCTGTATGTCTTGTTTTGTATACTTTTATAGAAAATAAAAGGTTCCTATAAATAGCCCAAAGTAACCAAAATTCAAGATGTTTGGCATGACTTACTAATATTTGAATATTATCCTATCAACTACTAAACAAATTCAAGAGATATCACATAGTAGTTGATCTATCTTCACCAAAGCTTTTCAAACAGCTAAACATGTCACACACAATGATAATTAGGTAAATATGCATAATATAAAACAAAGAGTAACCACCCAAGACAAATATTTCAATTTACAAATTACAACAGTGGCATGATTTAAAGTTTAAGTTATGGAACCTTAAAAGAAAAAAAAAGCTTTGTAAAAGCATCTCTAATAGATATATTATTAGGAAACCACTTTGTAACTTTCTAAAATTTAACATCCTTCTGATAAACTAAAACCCAAATACAAACAGGTTAAATTTATAGAAAACTGAGACCTTAGCTTTAAAGTGCTTTCTGAAAAATTATTTAGTCAAATGCAAATGTTATGAAGCATCTTCTGGACAGTGACTTGTGGTATATAAATGAGAGATTTGAAATGTTATTTTTAAAGGCATCTAATATGAGACGTATGATTAGAATGAATGTGTGTTAAAAAAAATCTGCACTCAAATGCAATTATAATAACATGCTAATCATGAAGACAGAATTTATTAAAAACAACAGCCATACTTGTGGAGTTTACTAGTCATACACAAAGAATTCATTGGCAAACACTAACTCTACTAGGGTTTAACAATCATGAACATGGGATTTACTTAAAACAACACCCATACTTGTGGGGTTTACTAGTCATACACAAAGAATTTGCTGACAAACACTAACAATACTAGGGTTTAACAATCATGAACATAGGATTTACTTAAAACAACACCCATACTTGTGGGGTTTACTAGTCATACACATAGAATTTGCTGACTAACACTACTAGGGTTTAACAATCATTTATTTAAAATAAGCAAAATGAAACACCATACTGGTGGGATCTATTAATCACATGCATGTAGTTTATTCAAAACATTCACATTGCTGAATAATTATCAATCATGCACATGTGGGATTATAAAAATAAAATATATCAGTGGGGTTATTAATAATTCTTAAGGGATTTATTAAAAATAAGTCCACACTGCTGCAATTTATCACTTATTAAACCAAACGAGCAGGATCACTGTTTTTGTTTTTTTTTCTGGTCAGAACTGATAAAAAGTAATAATTTTAAAAGATTAAAATGTTTTTGTCTTAATCATCAAACCACTGTATAAATTAAGGAAAATAAATTTTATATTAAGTTGAAAAACTTTAAATATTAAACTGCAAATATCTAAATTGCACACACTTTTACCAATAAAACTTGACAGAATGATGGGCCATTATAATAGCTATGCTGTTAGTAGTAAAACATATAAACATCACACATATAAATGGAAAAAAAATGGCATATTTTAAATGATAAAGGTAAACTAATGAGCAAAGTAACATTATTATGATCAAGAATAAAGTCCAGTTTCTCTATGGCACATTTAGATACACATTTAAAAATGATTGAAAATTGATAACTCTTTGAGTTAGAACAAATGTTCTGTTTAACAACAATTTAGAAATATGCATGTAATGAACAATTATAATCCATAATGAAATAATAAATTAGTAATAAGCTGAGTTACAATAAAACTATTTAAGGAAATATTACTTTAATATTTTTATATAAACTTAGTTGATTCAACTTTTAAGGTATCAAATAAAATTTTATACATGCCAGTTGCATACATACAAATGATTATAGTAAGAGCCTTTCCAGAAATTATTTCACAATTTGTTACAAATTCACTTTTCTAAAACCATAAAATAAAAGTTTAACTTTTTTTTTAATTTTTATTTTACATGATTGTGTTTTATACATAAACAGCATGGAAGGATAAAAAGCAAATAAAAGACAATATTGAAATCACATATACATTATCACATATACATACATTCAGTTTATATCACAAGTGTAAAAAATATTTCCAAACAGCATGCAACAGAAATAAGTAAATTCACTGCATAAGTCATATTACAGAAATCCACACCACAGGTTTTTCTGATCAAACAAAAAACATAATTAGGTTACATCCAACAGAGAAGATTCTCTTTGAGTTCCTGATGCAAGTGATGTCTGAGTACCTGTTGTGTTGGTCTGGGGCTGGAGAGTCTGGGTAGCTGCTGACGAGGTATGGAGAGTCAATGAGCGACTATTTTCATGTCTACTAGCAGTAGCAATCTGTGTCACATTCCTATGTGCTGATTCTGATTCTCTGCCTTTACTAAAAGGATACTGGCTGCTTTGGGATGAAGGAATTCTAAATATGTTAACATGTAAATATTGTTAGAGTAAAATAAAACACAAACTTCATTAAGAAATGATAATTCAAGAATTATCAAACCCTTATCAATCTATGAAATGTCTAAAAGATAGTATAAAACTGTTCATCTGTGTGTGTGTGTGTCTCTCTCTCTGCATGTATGTATGTATATATATATATATGCGCATATAACATTTTAGATCAATACTGTTTTTTTTCTGCCATCATCATTAGTTATCTTGGCATCTAGCCTACTTACTACCAAACCAATTCATTTACATTTGTAATTTGAATCATTAAGACAAATGAAAGACTGAGCTTCAATATGGTACATTACAGAGATTGGGGGTACATATCTGTGATAATATACAAGTGGTTCGTGGTTATATTTTGGGTGGGCTAATTGTAGCATAATCTATTTAATTTGATTTGTTTTTGCCAGAAGAAAATTATGAGTTTGAATTACAAAACCAAAGAGCTTTACAACAAATTAATCACTAAGGCGTTTGTTTCTATATTTTGATTTACTGACCAACTGGCTTTGGGCTCAGTACACCATATGTGTCTTGTGATGAAACCTATACAAGGTCTTTCTATATTGGGTTTGTTTCTAAACTCAGTAAAATTCTATGACAAAAAACTCAGTAAATCTATCTATCCAATCTTGATAGGCACTGGGTACAAACAACAGGAGTTTAAAAAAAATATTTTATACAAGGATTTTTGTTTTACAGGTTATACTTTAAATAACTTAATTTATTTTTCTCTATTACATATTATTCTTGGCTTCATGAAATGTAAAAACCCCACTAAGCAAATGGTCTGCGATGCAGTTGTTGATGCCTTTTCAATCTTCAACTACAGGAAAGCACTTATAATCCATCATATATAACCTTTCTCATGTAACACAAAGGTCTAATGATTTATGCTTTTTTACTGGTTTTCTGACTATTAAACAAGAAATTTCAGCCAATATGACTGGCCTTAACATAAATCAACATCTTTATTAACTGTGGAATATTTACCTAGTGCAAACTTTCTTGCATTTGCTTGAGAACTTTTTTCCACATATAGGCAAATACTGTTCCTGATGATCTGTAGATGTAGTATCCAGTACAATGTGAGCTTGTTTATACACTTTCAACATCAAAACATTACTAAAATACATTTGAAACATCTGTTTTTACAGGGGGTGAGGAAACTGTCCATTCAATCTAAAATGAAGCGTCACAGGATAATAAGCTTGTGAAATAAATGCCTTTGAAAAACCTAACTGTGGAAGTTAATCACACATTAACCCTTTCCAGATCAAAGTGCACCTTTTGTGTGTTGAGTGCACACTTGCATAATAAACTAAAGTAAAAATAATAATTTTACCTCTATTTCAACAATGTTTCACTTAAAAATATTTTATAATTGATATTTTGTCATTCTAAAACATTTATTTAGTATAATTCTCAGAGGAAAATTTTTTAAATGTCCAAACATATATTTCTGCCGAGTCCTAGGAGTCTCCCTTTGTTCATTTAGAATTTTCTACCTATTCCAATGCATAGGTTTTTATTTGCTAAGAAACTGTCTTCCCTTCTCCCTTTTTTTCTTATGACTTTCCTTCTCTGTCTGAAGACTTATTACTATAGGTTTCCATCCACATCATATCACATGTTGTGAAGCTACAAGACAATGGGAACAATGTAAATCGAATAAAGTGGTACGAGAATAATTTATGGCTTCGTGTGAAAGTGATTATAAGTAGCTCCTACAGCAAAGAACAATGGAGTTAAATGATATGTTTAGAAGACATAGGAACAAATCACAGCTCTAAAAATTGTTTTATAGTTTCTTTAAATATTCTTTTATTTTGCTAAAAATACTGTAGTGGTAAATAATTAGCTGTTTGAAAGTTATGTCCATTTCTTTTAAGATAAGACACCAGGCAAGCTTAGTTAGGTAAAACATATATGGCAGGCTATGGCAAAATATTCTTATGACTCAAATTCTTATTTATTGAATATTATTGTGAAGTTTAGTCATATTCAAACAATGCATATAAATAAAATAACTTGTTATTTATTGAAAAAACTTTATTTATTAGATATAAGTTGATTTTGACATTGTTAGCAAAATGGTCTGACTTGACAACATTTTGAAAGGTCCAGTCTTAGTTCACTGATATATCTTTCTCAGTTTTTGGGATTTAAAACCATAAGTGCCTAATACTGTAACTGGCAAATTAAAGTTTCAAAAGAAATTATTCAAGCTCAAAATGACTGGATATATAAAATGGAGCTTTCTGAACAACTAAACTCAAAGAAAAAAAATATTTTCAATGTTTCTTGGTTTTTTTTTAAAAACTGTCTCGCATCAAAATTTCGGAAATTTCACAAAATAAGAAATTATTGGAAAACTGAATCATAATTAGATGAATTTCTTAAGCTGAAACTAGATACTATTTAGTAGTTTTTTTCTAGATTTCATGCAATTTAGTTAAGTATATTCTCTGTGAGAAGAATATTGGTGACACCCCCAACCTCATCTGGAAAGGGTTAACTTCACCGATATTACAGCCATAATTTTAATTCAATCATTATATACATACAAGCAATTTTTTCTCAGTGTTGTTCAAATTTTTGGCATTTTGAAAGCTGCTACAGAAAAGTGTCTATACTTGTATTATGCCACTTGTACAAAACCTCTCATTCAGTTGGAGAGTAAATAATACCAAGCTCACATTTGTATAATGAAAATGGAAACTTAACAACAACTTACAATGAACAAAAGTACTGCACAAACTTGTGCTTGCCAACAGTATTCACTATTAAATGTTGATGTTTTCCATTTAACCACAGTTTAAATGAGAGCATACTTCCAATTAAGAACTGGATTATTACTGTCAGTATAAACAGTTCAGTTAAAATGTGTCTTCAAAATGACAAAGTTTTAACAGTTTGTTAATTTTAAAGACAAACAGAATCATTTCAATAGCTTGCTAGTGGTGTATGAATTTAAGTTTCTGTTGTGCAACCAGGGATATAATGAATCTACCATGAGATGGCTCTACAGTCACATCTATGATCATTGTGAAATTACAATCTTTAAGTAGAAGTATTATTAGACACTGTGTGAAAGGTCATGATGTGCCCACTTGATTTTTCTACATTATTCTACACACCTGGACAGTTCAAACTCTGTCCACTCAAATATCATTATCCAAAGTTAGGAAACTAACTCAAAAGATTGGTGCACTAACAAAGAAAACTATGACTGAATTTAAAAAAAATTGAAACTTGATTATGTTTGTTTATAATTAACTCAGTCATTAAATATATAGTAAAAAATAACAACAACATGAACATAAATATTTTAGCTACTACACAATTAAAACTAGGCTTCACTAAATATGAGTGCTTTATTTATTATAGCTATAAAACACTAATAGTTCTTAAAAAGAAGGTTGAAATTGCTTGATAATTGTTTATTAAAACTTTTAGATTAGTGACAAGCAAGAAGTAAACTAATATATTAATGACTTATAAATTTACATAATAAATGTTAACTTATGCTTTAATGCATGGTGACGCAAGTCTTTTTTTTTTTTAGGCTGTTTTAGTTGCCTAATGTGTAGCAGCTATATTTTTTAAATTATGAGTTGTAATTTAACATAATAATAAATTTTGTTTAATCTCATATCTCTGAATTGGCTTATCAATAGGAAGGCCAGACACTAAAATATACGACTAAAAATTACAAAGCAATGCATAAAAATACTATATTTTCTTGAATTTTCAGTGTAAATGACTCAGGATATTTGCATTACTATGAAACTGTATTAACTGCAAGTTGACAAAAATGCTTGAAAGTTAACTTACCAAAACATAAAGAAATAACTAAATTTTGACTTGTAATATTACAATTTCTTGCGTATTCTAAATTATATTAACATCTTATGTTAAATCATTTTTAAATAAATAAAATATGAATGAAAAATGACTTCTACGCTGTCTTGGCAATTGAAGTAATAACACAAGCACAGACTTGATTTTAAATTTCAATAAAAGAAATTAATCAGCAATTTCATCTCAGATGCACAGCATCAGCTTTTTCACTCTTACGAAGAAATTGCTAAATTATTATTTTCTTCAGCAAAAACATTATACTTAAATCATATATATCCAGAGTAGGCTACTCTATTAATGTTACAACATTTAAGGTTGTTTGAATAGTACAATCCCTTTTTTGTTTTTCCAAATGTTAAAGTAGTTTTTTGTTGCACCTTAATATACCAGTCTGAAAGGCTTGTACAGAAGAAGACTAATCATAAATGGAACAGTAATGTTCAAATACGTGTAAATCTAAACACAATAAATCTTCACTATTGCACCTTTTTGTTGTAGCTTGAAAATACGTGTATTAAAGCAGCATGCTTTGACTTTAGTTACATATTGAAATTTACAGGTGCATATATATATATTTTGCTCATAAACAGCAGTTTTACATGTATCTCAGAATCTATATATGCTGAGAGTTTAACTTTTTTCCTCTATTACACCTGATTGTACAACTCAAAATTTGTTTTTAGTGTCTTTAGATCTGTTGCTTTAATTATCTAGCGAGAACAATACTTACGTTGGCCGACATATGCACAGTGTTCCTCTGTTAGTTCCATATATAAGTCCCTGGCCAGGGTGAGGTAACCATCTGACTGAATTGAGACTGACATGTGGTTGACCATGCAAGGTTAGATTATATACATGCTGTAAAAAAACAAAAGATAAGATACTACCCATGTTGCATAAATCAATAAATGAAGACTTTTAGTGGGTGTACCACATAGTTGTACTAAAATACTCACAACATAATATACATAGGTGCTACTATATTGCCAAAGTTTTATAATATTATTACTTAACTGACCATTATTTTCTATTCACCAGCATAAATTTATTATCATTTGATATGAGGAGGAATGTGAATCAACTTGTTTTTCAAACACTTATTAGCATGTTAGAGGTTAATGTTTATGACTATCTACTTGAATAACTTGTTAAATAAACAGACAATATCAGCAATACCTTATTATTTGTAATTCAACTGGAACCAGCAACTAATTATTTACAAAATAAAATGATGAAACTTAGCTAGTATAAAACTCAAAAACTTTATTTAGCTTTGGAGCAAAGTGAAATGTCTGCATAAGTAATAGTTAAGTTTCATCACTTTTTTTAAATTATTTTAAATTTTTTAAATTCTAGTTTAGATACTATACATTTCATCAGTGGTGTATTCATAAAAAAATTAAAAGAAAGGTGCCTGGGCTCACTACTGTCACTGATTTCCTGAGTTAAAACAAACTAGGTGACTCAGACAGAAGTTGCAACTTCTGCATTTAATCTGAATGTTTAAAAATACATGATATGCACACACACAAAAAAAAAGTTTCTTTGTTCAGCATTTTCTATCAAATTCATTCATTTATAAAAAGTAAAAAAATTATATTTTTTCACCTAATTTATATTTCATAAAAGAAATCACAAAGTACAAAGGTTTTCCCAACCTCCTAAATAAAAAAGTGTCTGGTGGCATTCCAGAATAAAACCAGCCTGAACTTATGTTCTTTCAACTGTAAGGAGAGAAGGGTAGTTCTATGTATTTACATTTAGACTGTAGATTGTGAAAATACTGGGGTTAACATGAAAATATGTACAGGCAAATAATAAAGTGAAACAAATAAAATTATACACAAACTTAGCTGAACATGATACAGTGAGCCTTGTAAATACACAACAACAGAAATATAGACAAAACAAAGCCTGTGCAAATGATACATAGAAATATAGAATGTATTATATCAGATTAACAGCACAATTCATTCTCAGGATACAACAAACTGCAAGTGAAGGATGAAGAACATGATAAGAAATACAATGCAGCGATATCACTTAATTCTAACTAGTTGAATAAGAAACAATAATTTCTAAGTAATACTCAAATATTTGAAACACAGGCTTTTAGATTATTAAAGCTTTACAAAATGCATAACTTTCAAAAGATTGTTATATAATGCATTTTTACATCATAGAATAAGTAGGCCTAACTGTGACAAGAACATTTTACTCCTATTTTTGAATACAATAATAATAAAAAACAATAACTTTACTAGCCCAACACTATAATATTACATCATTTGAGGTTCAATACATCCAAGTTAAAATAAAAGCATAGAACTGTTAAATCACTCCAATATTAAATTCTAATAAGGAATAAGGAATGCACAGTATCTTGTATAGAAGTAATAATTACTAACGATTTTAATTTCCTTTCTTACAAATAACCACACAATCACTGTCAAATGTAGAGGACAATACTCAATATAAAAGACTGATTCCTGTAGAGTAAGTAATGGGGGATTAGCTGGTCAAAAGCTTATGGTATAATTATTTCATAACTACTGGTGGAAATATATTTTTAACAGGAATTAATTTAAAGTAGGGATGCATAGTACTGATGATTTACTTTTAAAAACTGACAATTAAAAAAGATGTAATGATATCAAAGAACTTGGAAATGAACTATGATACTTTAACTGAAATGTCACAGCTTCTAGAAAACAAAACAGACATATAATAGAAAAGCTTGTAATGGTTTTTAATTTCTGGGAAGTAATACTTCTTTCATTTGATGAATGTTGATACACTCAGTATCAAAAGTTACAAAAAATGTTGTTTAGACACAAAGTTATCATATTTCAAACTTAAAATTAAGCCCACTTATCTTCCTACAAATTTGGTTTATCAAAAACAGGAAAAAAACAAAACTGCAAGTTATGCAGTAACTAAATTTTGTAGTGGAATGTAAGGATTCAATAAAAAATAGGTTTGGAATCAAGTTACATTTCTCTAAGATAGAAGTAATGTACAGTTACTGTTTTGTATCAAATTTATTCTGTAATCATCTTTTGTCATTGGATAAACAAAAAACATAAAAATATCAATCATAAACACAAATGTTAAAAGATGGAAGTTTTAGTGGAATATGCAGCCAAGAATCCTAAAGGATTTACCTAGTAGTCTGTTTCTATAGCATTATGACTATTATTATTTACACATTATGTATTAGAATGGGAATAAAATAGTGTTTAAAAAAAAAGAGAAGGACCATTTTGAAAGACACAACAATTTTTACTAAGAACTAATCTACTTACTATTAATGACTTTTTCTCATTTCCTGGATCAAGCCGAAAGATCTGAGCTACAACCTAAAAACAATAATACGAATGCTACTCAAATAATGTTACACAGGGTAGGACACCACCATACATACTTTCTTCTTAAAAATATAATAGCCAAATAACAAAAAACATTAAAAACTTATCATTTAAGATGTAGTCTAACCTATTATCTTTTTTCTTTTGAGAATAATTTGTGCAACATAAATAAAAAAGTTACAAAAACTTATGTAAATCATCTCAAGGTATCTAAACAAATTATCATTAAATCCACTTGAGATAATGGAAAGTTAAAAGTCTTACTTCTCTCTCAGATGTCCCAAGAAAAAGACGAGAAGAAGCCTGTCCAACAACCACATAACGGCCTAAAGGGGATATACTGACTGAGATTGCATTAGGCCCAAAGCTCCATGTATACAAACATTGCCCTAGAGTTTGGGAACCAAGTGAATAGATAGCTAATTCTGCAGTATGTACAATTCCTGAGGAGTTGGGGACTAGTGCTGCTAGGAGCTCTCCATCAGATGAGATATCAACACTGGCATCATTATGTATCTTACACTTTGGTACTACTACATTCATTTCAGCTGTGAAAAAAGAAATAGACTAGTGTATTAAGTGGGATAAAAATCAGCTCTCTTTATAGATATATATTATCACCTGTGTATTTCATGACTTAGCATCAGACTTATATGTTATTTTTATTACATTATTAAGACAAAAAATGATGCAGATTATGCAAAATAGTAAACATATCCATACCTACTTTATATTATATTTTCAACTGTCTTAATTTTAATTATTTCAAGGAATAAAAATAGTACACAACTATACAAAAATCACTAAAACAGTATGCACACAAAAAATGTGTGCTAGGTGTGCATAGTATAAAATACCTAGTGACTGATATTTAAATGTGTTGATTACAAAACAAAGTTATTAAATGACAACATTTAAGTATTGTGGATTAACTTTCTCAGTTAAGGATGTTCTTAAATACAAGTTCAAAAAAATGGAGGCTTATTTAAGTGTGAAGGGTATGAATTTTTTATTTCAAATTATTACTTTAAATATTTGTGTGACTACTTATCCTCAAATGTCTAAATACCTTTCTATACAAAGGTGTTATAAATACATAAAATTCAGCCACATAATGCTAAAAAATAGAGCTATTATGATTACTAAAGTCCCTTAAATGTACCAGTTCTACTCATAAAGTGTAAATGTTCCTGATTTTCAATGATTGTGCCATTATCATGCACCTGTCTTTTTAATATCCTGTAAAATCTCTATTTCTCTTTTCACTATTTAGGAGCTTTCCTTGGTATTCAGAATGAGCCTGGCCATAATCTAACCCATCGTATCCAGTGGTGGGATTTTTCAGAGTTTGATATTCCAAATATTAGTGATGGTAAGTATGTCTTAGTGTCTTGTTTTTTGTATCTGGAAAATAATGTGAATATTTGAGAAACCTTGCATGTGAAGCCAATGTTACTAAAAATTTTGATTAATGATAAATATATTTTCTTGCCTTAATGGATAGACAGGCAAAATGAATGAAGCATTCAAGCTCTACTTGTGTGAAGCCCACTTTTATTTTACAAAAATTATCTTATACATTTTTAATTTACAAGTGTGTTCTATTTCATCCCAACGAACCTGAAAGTTTGGTCAGATCTATATGAACATTGTACCATTTTCTAATGAAGTTTTCGTTCATAAGCTATGCTATTCAATGTTTAAAAAATATGTTGTTGTGTTTCCCCCACTTAATTATTGCAATTTTAGGCATTATTCAATAAATTAAAATTGTATATCATTGTTTCTTTGACTACAAGAACTCATGCTCCAAATTTAAGCTAGATCTATTATTATTTTTGAAAAACTATCAAATGTTACTAATAATTTGTGTATATTACATTCTTTATTTCACTCTTAAAGTTTTCATAGCAACATTGTTTACCAGGTAACATTAAATTTCCTTTTATAAATACAGATACACTAATGCATGTTCACCATTTGGCAAAAGTTCTTGAAAAGAATATACATATAAACCCTCTCCAGAAAAGGTCTAGCTTAAAAAGAGATTGAGCTGACTGGACAAAAAATTGTCAATGCTGGCAAGAAATGCACTCAAGATTAATAAAAACAGTATAAACCTCAAGATGACGGAAAGCCTCATTAATAATTCTTATGTTAATAAGTAATAAGAGAGGCAGATTTTAAAGTCACACACAAAAAAAAAGAAACACAAACTCCTTCATTCTTTATTTTTTGGTAAGAAAAATGAATGTTGTCTGATAACGAATTGTTAGCTGAGAAGAACTAAAGCAGTTAATATATATTATGGATACTACAAAAAACAACAACATTATTTTGGCCAGACATGAGCACTAATCCTGAATCAATTCATTAGTAGGAAATATTTTATAACCCTGACTTGATCAGCTGAAGCATTACAGTTTTGAAACAGGTACATCAATGCAATAGGGTAAGACAATTTAATACACACATAAAAAAAAATTAGCAAGTAGTTTAAAAGATAGTAGTCGAAAACAAAAAAGCTCTGTCTTTGGCAAAGTTGATAAATACAAAAATTAAAGACATCTCATGGAGATACACAAAAAATAGACAAAATGAGGGGCCAATTTTAATCTGAAAACATCAAGTTTAACGTTACCTTTTCTACCTTAAACCAAGCATCTTTTCATAGATGGGAAAAAAATGTCTTGCTGAAATAAAAATCATAAAAACAGCCTTGTTAATTGACTAATAACCGAAAGATCCAAAAAAGGAATAACAGTTGCATCCAACATTACAAAGTTTTCTAACCAGCATAGCAAGAGAACAGAAATATATAATCCAGCATCAGGTGATATTCTAGAAACGTTTTGGAGCTAATATAATATGTACACATTTATATAAAACAAGAACTAAATATCATTCTATAAAAGAAAAACCTGGGTGTGGGGGTGAGTCAGAAAACATTAAAAACAAAGTCCTTTGTAAATAACAAAGTAAAATTTCTGAATATCACTTTGATACTCATTCACAAGAACTAAGGCAGAAAGCATGCACTTAGACAAGACAATTCACAACATCTGAAAAGCAAATACAATCACTGTAACTAAATTGCAATACAAATATCAACTTGAGTGTCTTTGAAATGTGAACCTTCCTTTATTATGGATAAAGAAAGGTCCACATTCCAAATATGTTCCAGTAATTAAGTATTTTCAATTATGATTAATATATTTTATATAGAACATTATGTTTTAAAAGTGTTGAGTCAATCAAACCTTGTAGGACTTTTTTCCCCTTTTAACAGTGCAAGACAACCCAGTCAAAAAAAAAAAGTTCAAGTCCTCTAACATATAATAGCAAAGTCTGCTGTGATAAAATAAAAATATGCCACAAAAGCAGTTCATATTTCTAACTGATATAAAAGAATTGAAAATTTGGGTTGAGTGAAAATAACAATAAAATTCAACATATAAACATAATAAATATTTAATTAATGAAATGATATAAGAGTTTTAAGATACACAGAAGGCTATAGAAGTATACAGTAAGAGATATGAACACACCAATCAATGCAAAAAAGCTTCAGGACCCTAAAGCTTTATTCAGAAGTAAAATGAAGACAATAAAAGAGCAACTGAAATGTAATTTCATCAAACATTCTAAATTAATTCAAAAAGGAAACCA
This sequence comes from Limulus polyphemus, assembly GCF_000517525.1. Classification (NCBI taxonomy): domain Eukaryota; kingdom Metazoa; phylum Arthropoda; class Merostomata; order Xiphosura; family Limulidae; genus Limulus; species Limulus polyphemus. The sequence goes on along the minus strand of NW_013666666.1, from coordinate 264,775 downwards.
AATAAACCTCCACATTACTAAAGAGATTACTTTTAATAGAATAACAATACAAGCTTAAGCTCCAGTGATAGAAAAGAAAACCAAAAACACTTTTCCAATAAACTAGAACTAGCCTATCCATTTATGTTACTTAAAACAAGCTGATGGAAGAAATACAATACAATGGATTCATATACAAAGAGTGAATGTGAGCAGTGTCCTGCATAACCCCTTTGTAATTCTAACATGTATTTATTATGGCATATAAGAGAAATTAAAAATAGTTATAACCAAGCAGATTAGTGTACACTACGAGCAGCATAAATACATGAATAATGGTACAATTTGATAGCCAGTAATGTTACCAGTGAGCTTTACTTTGGTGATACATCATACAAGTAGTTTTCACAGGTTAATATACCATCAAATAAGACAAATGAAGATCAGTGGAAAGCAAAACATATTATAGAATTTAAGGAAGAATATCATAGTCACAAGCCAAATTGATTTGAGTTAGGTTTTTTTTGCAGATATTATAGAAAGACGAGTTAATAAAAACAACAATAACCACCCCAAAACAACCAACTTGCAACCGAGTAACTATGACTCTCTTAAGGTAGCCAAATGCCTCGTCATCTAATTAGTGACGCGCATGAATGGATTAACGAGATTCCCACTGTCCCTATCTACTATCTAGCGAAACCACAGCCAAGGGAATGGGCTTGGAGAAATTGTACTAAACCACACTAAGGTTATTAGTTTGAAAATTAGATATATCCTGGTTAAAACTTGTATGGAAAGTTAACATTTTTCTAAATTTATAATGTATTTCCAATAACACCTACACTGACACTTATAGCTATTATTCGATAGCCAGGGTTTCAACTTTGCCCTTCTAAGCATTGGTCTAATTTTTCTCATTTGCTCCAGTCTTTTATATCCCACTCAATTGCCCTTGGCAATATTTGTCTTGTGATACTCTCTGCCTACATCAATGCCCTCTATCCTGGTACTGTATATAAGCACCTCATTCAGATAGTTTTATCACTTTTTTCGAGACTAATACTATCCCAGTCTCTAACACCAACTCTTAGTGGGGAAGAAGGGTGGGAGAGTGTCAGCGGAGGTATTAATTGGAAATACATTTTCAATATAGAAAAATGTTAACTTTGAAAACATACTTACCTCCACTGCCACTTATAGCTAGAATCCCACACTAAGAAGGTGGTGGGGCCAGTGAGGGCAGTATCCATACAGAAAGTGTCTGCAGAGATCAAGGGTGTAACAAGATAAGAGTGGTACCCAAGTGGTGTAGCAATACTACATCCAGAACAGGTATACTCCTCACCCTGAACTTAGTTCCTGTATCTAGAGTGGAATAGTACATGAGGTTCCACAACTCAGGGTTGGAATTAAGGAGTCTTGGTCCCTATATCCCACATTGATAGTTAGGGCAATTGTGACCGCAATGTTATATATAGATATACTTCTGATTGGATCCCAACCTGTAGCCATAGAGTGATGCATTAACACCAGATTCTACTAGTGACCTGACCATACCCAGTTTCCAGTCACTGGGATGGTGGATAGAGGCTTTTCCTCCAGAGCGTTTGAGTGATTTCCTCCATTCTTGGAAAAGAGGGCGAAGTTTGGATGTTTTTCCCAGATGTCAGTAGGAGTGGCACCAGCCTACACAGGAGCCTACTTGTAATACTGGTTCAGATTTGATGCTTGGCTATCCGGTTGGGGTGTGCATGGCCCTTCTCTTGATCAATATTGATTTAGTATACTGTTCATTATCTCCTCGTTTTTCCGAAAGCGGAGTGGTCCAATCCTGAGTCCTTGGTTGAGCACAGTGTTCCATGTCTTCTCCATAATTCCAGGGACAAGTGAAAGGCTTCTTGTCCACTCAGTTGGGGAGTGAGGATGAATGTTCATCATTTCAGACCAGATGAGTTCTGTTCCTTTGGTTGAGTATGGCATACACGATTTCTTCATTCCGAGTGTGGGGAGTTGCCTTTCGGGCTTCTTCAGGTGGAGGAGAAAGTTTGTTTGCTTCAGTGTTGCTTACTTTCTTGTCGTGATTCCTGTGGTTCGGAATGTGCATTGGGAAGTCCTAAGAAACAGTGCAATAGGTGAACCAAGTTCCCTAAACTTTTTAAAGCAAACCAACCTGAATTTATTCAATCTGATGATTGGCAGGGGTGGGCAGGATCCCCTTTAGCTTTATTCGTGACAATCCATGAGTGGCTGTCCAGCATAAAATGGTAATACCACCTGGTGAGCTCTTAGATGGTCTTATGGAATACCTCATTTTTACAGAGCCTGTTGCAATCAGTAGTAAGTACAACTAAATTGGTTGCTAGTGCAGAATTGGATAGATAAAAGCACACCTGTCTGGGCAACACTCTCCATAGAGTGGGATCCAGTGAAAATAAGAGGTAAGGGACCCTGGAAACTAAAGAGATTAGAGGAGGAGAAAAAAAAATTCTCACCCCCTCCTTATAATCTAGCAGATGTGTGCAAAACAGCCACAGGGTGTAGGCAGAAACCCTCAGAAGAAAAAAACTGCCAGATCGTGTAAATAATGTGAGAGAAAAGTATTGTAAGAAGTCCACATACCAGCCCACATGATGTCCTCCACTGGGCAATTCAATCCAGCATCTAAAGACAGAAATGTGACGAATCTGATGAGATATGACTTGCATAAGTTTCTTTGCCTGTAAAGAAAGTCCAGAATAAGTAATATAGATCAATGTGCAAAGCCACCCTGTCAAAGTAATCAGGGATAAATCTCAGGAAACTGAAGGATCCTAATGAATAACGAGTCGATTTCTAGCACCTCGAAGGGAGTTAGTGCGAGTCACATAGCACCTCAGGGCTCTAACAGGACATAACAAACAGTCTGGATCCGATTGGTCAGAGAAGTGAGAATTAGCTGGCAAATAAATGGAGTGATAAAGACTTCTGTGCACATGTAAAGCAAACAACTCCGACCTATGACATCCATGTGCCAGCAGAAATGTGATATGTGGTACATGAGGCTAAGGGCTTGATTGGATGTCGAGACAAAGCATGTAATACCACCTTAATATCCCAGTTGGGTAATGGAAATGGCCATTTGGAACAAAAGACTAAATGATTTGAAAAGGCTGGATAGTACCATGGATTCAAATACTTTTCTATGATTAGAATATCGAAACTCAGTTGATAAAACTACCTTATATAAAGTAACAGCAGACAAAGCTAAACCTTTGTCAAAAAGCAAGGTCAAAAAACAAGATATGGTGTGCAGATTTGGGTGAAGTGGGTTCAATTTCCTTGTGAGACATCACTGGTGATAAGTGTGGCATTTCTGTTGATAAATGGCCATTATGGGTCCATGGATAGATTGAGATAAATAGAAGTCAACTTTAGAAGTTAAACCCTTGATGCCATGCAAAGGACTGCATAAGTTTCATACATGAAGTTTGAGCTTGGGAATGTCTGGGTGTAGAATGTCAGATCATGGTTGCCTCAATAGAGATGGCCAAAGAAGAAGTGGCAGATGTAGACACCCTTGAAGATACTGTAGAATAGGAAACCATGGTTGGGCCAGCCAATCTGGGGCTACCAAATTCACTCGACAAGGAAGTTGGCTGAGCCTGGCTTAAAAACGTGTTCAAAAAGACACCTAGATAGACAATTTATTGAGTCGGCAGTAGAATGTATTTCTCAGCTCTGATAAGAAAGCCAGTCTTGGTGGCTTCTGAAAGGAGAATCAGGGTGTGTGGTTCTGCCAACTGATGAGATGGTGCCAGACATAACCAGTCATCCATATAATGGTGTCTGCACAGGCTCAAAGAATGAAGGTGATGAGGAAAAGCTTGTATGACTCTACAGAAGACATATGATGCAGATGCTAGGCCAAAGGGCACAGCCCTGAACTTCAGCACCTGACCCTTATGCACGAAACATAGATAGCAGTGGGATGACTTCACTATGGGAATGTGGAGATATGCATCGACAACATCAAACTTGGTCATTCGCAGACCTAGTGAAAAATGCCAACATACGTTGAGAAATGACTCCATTGTGAACCTGGGAGGATCTAAGAATTGGTTGAGACAAGAAAGATTGATGATTAGATGCAAATCTCCTGTCTTCTTGGGCACAACAAACAAATGGGAATAAAATCCCAGAAGAACAAATTTGACTTTCTATACTGCCCCCTTGACCAACAACTCACTGATAACCTTGGAACAAAGATTCTCACTATACGGATCTGATGGGGGTGGAAATATCACTGGTTGGGAAGATAATGGAGGTGGAGAAGTGAGCTGAATGACCAACCCAGATGGCACAACCTGAAATACCCATGGACATGTGGTGAATGAATTCCAGGTGTCCAGAAAATGTTATAACCTCGCTCCAACAGACCAAACCTTCATAGGGTAGTCACTGATGCCATTGGTGAAGGTCTGCCCAAGCAGGGAAGCTTCTAAGTTAAGGACAGAATCTATTCTGAGTACCAGTGGATCAAGGAGCAGAAGCTGGAGGTCGAGATACATGATGAGCAATTGCACCATGACTTCCAGCAGGAGCCAAAGAACAGCTGGAGACCAACAACAGCAAATAAGAATGCAAATGGGCGACATCAATTTGTGATTCCAACACTTCTGGGATGCCCAAAAACATCAAGGAGCCTACATGGAGGACTACAGCAGGTAGACGAACTCTCTTCAACAAGACATCTTTACCCAATAAATCCAAATAACACACAAGCCAGGAAACCAAAGAAAGAGTAGAAGCTGACAATCTTACCAAGGTAGAAATAAGCAAATGACCCAATTCACCCTGTTGGAAGCCTATCAGCATTCCTCACATCAACTTGAAAATTTAGGGAGGAAGATAAATATCTCAGAACAGTAGCAAGGGTCAAACAAATCCAAGAAAATTGTGATCTGTTCAAATTGATCACAGGGTCCAGTCTGGATCCCTACATATCCAAAAGAGGATCAAATTATTGAGTACATCTAAATATACGTCCTCCTGTCGGTGGTAAGCCAAAGCATGCTGTTCAGACAAATGTGGGGACAAGGCATAGCTATCTCATCATATAACTGAGTAGTAAATCTCCCAGCATGAACAGCAATATCAGATAAAGGAAGAAAAATTAAGTAGTCATCCTCAGACCTTTCAGCCATCAAGGAAGGAGTAGATTCAAATGCAACTGGAGAAAGCCCCAAAACCTCACAAACCTAACTGACTAACTGAAGAAATGGTGCAGCCACTAAGCAATGTGAAAATTGCAACTAAGGACATTAACTATCACAGCATTTCTGTAGAGAAACCTGTGTCTTAATGCTTTGTCAAGAAAAAGTGATAGAATTATCTGAATGAGGTGCTTATATACAGTACTAGGATAGAGGGTGCATTGACATAGGTGGAGGGTATCATGAGACAAATATTGCCAAGGGCAATTGAGTGGGGTATAAAAAACTGAAGCAAGCAAGAAAAAATCAGACAAATACTTAGATGGGCAAAGTTGAAACCCTGACAGTCAAGTAATAGCTATAAGTGGCAGCGGAGGTAAGTATGTTTTGGAAACATAACTTCCCAGGAAGGATGAAGCATTAATAGCAGCCTAATGTAATCTTTTGAGCTGTGTCCTCTGGAAATTACTTATTAATGATACAAGTTTAAAATAAACAAATATTTTAAGTTATTGTTTTTACTAAAGCAGCATCGTTAGCTATATAATTTTCTTTTAATGAAAAATTACAAGCTGATCCAAACAGTTAGTAATAACCAGCTACAGAAATCAAAGTTCTTGTTTTTTTATCATTTCTACCTCAAATTTTTACTACATGCTTAATTTTTTAACATTAGTTTCCAAAACTAATTACATACATTAAATAATGTATAAAATAGTTTCTCTTATAAATTATATATTTTGAACTTACTTATTCTTGGTGGAAGAAGTCTAAAGCTTGAATCAGGAAGGAAGTAAGAAGCCTGAGAAAATGTCCATCGTGGACGTTGACCTGTTACATTTGCTGACAGAATGGCAGATAAAGGAGGTGAACGTGGACGTTCCTCAGGAGCTAATGGAGCTACATCTCCTGGTGGCGATAATGTAGGCTCAACTCTCACTCGCGGAATTCGAAAGCTAGGCCTTCTCGTCAGTCTATACCTTGGCAAATTCAAGTCATCACTCGTTATACTATTTGATTGTCTGCTATTTACAGACTGATTCCTCTGTGGCAAACTATCATTGCTGCTGCTACTACTATTACTGGAATCACTATCACTTTGAATATAAGAATCTAAATGGAGAGTTGAAGGCCTCTCTGGCTCCTGCCTCTGTGGTAATCTTAATCCTGTTATGAAAGGACTTGAACAAGCTTCAGAATTTCTGTTTTCTTCTGAGCTTGAAGTATTTTGATGAAGAATTCTGTTATCTTCCTGTGAAACTGTAAGACCTTCCAATGCTACTGGAGATTGGATTTCTGGTGAGATTTGTGCTAAAGCGTCCCTTTCATTAGGAGGATCTGTTCCAGTATCTCTGGTGCTAGAGACTGGTGGCCTCTGGTGGACAAAAGGAGATGTTTCATGCCAAGACCAGCCAGTCTGTCCCATTTCACCCTCACCAGAAAATGGATTTGGCAGTCTTTCCCATATAATGCTTTCTCCAACATTAGCTGCAGTTTCATTGACACTATTTGCAGAGAAGGAATATGGAGGAGAACTACCACTAACAATGCTATGTTCTTCATTGATACGAGTTTCTACAGTTGGTTGGTGTTGATGAACAATGTCTGATGACTGAGTTTCATCAATGCTAACTTGTTCTCTTGTGATTAGATTTGTTTCAGACCAATTCTCATTTAAAGGAAGCTGGCTAGGAGTCGGCTCATTCTCTTCCACAGGTGAGCTTGTGGAATTAGATACTGTATTAACAGTACTGGCTGAAGTTCGAGAAGTGGTGGCACTCAGGTGGAGTTGAGTGAGGCGGTAATTGGCTGCTAAAATACGTTGCATCTGTCTTGTCAACTGAAGGCTCAATTCTATCAAATTTGGAGCAAAAACCATACCTGCATTACCAATTACTTAAACTTAATTACTTAATTTATAAACAAAGTATATTTATTTATGATTATTTTATATTTCAACATACCCCTCAGAAATTTTCCACCTCATTAGGTTTAAAAAATAATTAATTGCTTTTTGAATCTATACTGCAAATATAAAATCATTACTTAAAAACATTATATAATTATCATATCAAATATCTTTTCTTATATAAACTATTTACATGTTTATAATGGGACTAAAAATGAGTATTAATAACTTTACTTTCAAACCCAAAATACTACTGCAAAATATCACTCTTGAAAATATTGATAAAACAAACTTTCACTGAAGATTTTCCAACTCACCAACAAGCCACAAGCAATGAGCAAGATCAAAATGCTGACTGAGGGAATTATCTTCTCCTCTTTGAATCATTCTTTCTGCAGCTTCAAAATAAAAATAAAAATCATCATACACTTGAAATATTTTATTTGAAAGATAAATGTCTGCAAAGACACTTTAATAATATTTCAACAAGTTTCTGAACACCAATTTCATTGGCATTGTAAGCTGTCTGTTAATTGATTGATTTGACATAGAGTCATGTTTTTCAGATGTTCTATGATAATACTGATTGTGAGCTTTCATTCCACAAAGAAATCCCAGTGTGGTTGATGTTACTGCTTCTAATAGTATTTTTGTAAACTAATATGGAAGTCTTTCTTAATTTTTCAAGCTTCCCATTTTTTAAAAACCACCAATGGAATTATTAGACATAAAATCAGTTAATCAGAATTGTAAATAGATTATTGACCAAAAAGATTAAATTTTAACTCTTCTATAAACAAAATTACAAAGAGAATTGACAGACTAAAACCGTTTTTACTTCTTAAAACAATAACCCTCCCCACGCCATGACTAGCTAACCAATGACTAATTATGTTACAGTCTACAGTCCCTCCACATCCTTCTGACATACCTCACTATTTATGCTTAATGTGAGACAACAGCCAGGAAGAAACTCAATATGCTTTCTTTTCTGTAACTGACTGTAGCAGTTTACTGTTCAGCAACTACACATGAAATATGAGAGCTTAAAAATGGTTGTGAAAAGTTAATGTAGACCTGCAAAAGGCATGAAATGGAAAGCACATCATCCCAAAGACATTATTTCGATTCAAGGAAACATTCCTATGATAGTGTTGATCAGATGGAGCAATATCATCATTCTTTTCTTATTATCTACATATCAAATCACCATCCTGTCAGGTCTAGGAATGTGCAGACTTTAGAGAATAATGTATGAGTGGATTGTCAATTATTTGGCTGCATTGAAAATCATCTCAAGAATCATTGATAAAAGGATTACAAAGTTCATACAACTTAGGCTTAATAGAATTCCAAGACTTTTCAATAACTAAAATATACTTTTTTAATACTATTAAATAATATAAATTTCAATATGTTCATAAAATACAATGTCATTTACATTATATTTTAATTATTAGATTTATACTATAAAGTTTGATTCATTCTTTAAAACTGTGATATGCTTCCTGAAGTAACTTCTTTTGTGTTGATGTGCACACACTTTCATGTCTTATTTACTTGTCTTGGCATTAAAGTACACAAGTTAAACTTGGGTAGAAAGAACCACTATCTTCCACATGCAGCTGATTACAATAAACCTTCAGTTCATAAAGATAATTTTCATAGGAAGTCATTTTATGACATTGTTTGTTACACACTCTTGAAATCACCTTATCATTGTAAAAAAAACCAACAAGAAAATGATGTGAAAAATACATGTTCCATGAGCTTTCTTAGCAATATTAGTAACTTGCAAAAAGTCTTGTTTAAATCAGATTTTTTGTTTAAAAAATTTAATTTGGATTTCATATGTAAGTAAGAAAGTTTCTTTACAAAATAAGTTATTACACTTTTATCTGTACATTCCAAAGATCAAAGAGGAACTACAGTAAAGTTGGCTTTACGATAGTATTTATTGATTTCACTTTTAACATACATTATTATTTAATCCATTGTAAATTTGTATTACCCTTGCATCATTAAGTTTGACCCCTATGTTACTTTCTATAATAATATAATAAGCAACTTTAAATCTCTAATTTAACAGACATTTTTATTTGTGTTGACGTTTAGAGAAGTATTGTGAATTTAAATGTACTTTTGCACTTGTTATAATACAACATTAAGAAAGACGTAGCAAAATTTGTGATTAATATTGTGTACTTCTTCATATACCATGTCTACATTGCTTATGAATTTAATTACACTTTACTGAGCAAGTAGCCTATTATATACAGTTTTTGCATATAGTCTGTGTTATGTCTTTTGGCCACATGCGTAGGTTATACAGCTAATGTTCTACAACTTATTAATTCCAAAATTTCTGTTGTGTTAAATAGCATATTGTGTAAATAAAGATAAACATTTGTATACTTTTAAATTATGTAAGACGTATATATATATATATATTACATTTTTTTCATGTATTGTAACTTAGTTGCAATTTAGTTATTTTAGGATTTATGATTTTTTGTCAAATAACTATAAAATTGAACTTAGTAAAATGTGTAAATTTTTGACAAACTTTCTACAATTTAGTGAAAATACACTGTAATGCTGTAATTGTTTTTAATTATCATTGTAAATTTCTGATAATGTTTTAATGAAATAAAACATGATGTTTCAATATTACAATGGTCTTGGGGGTGTGGTACTAACATTACCATATTATTATCCAGTGTTTAACAATATAGAAAAGTTTAGGTGATAGGTTTTGAACAATTTTGTATAATTACAGGTGATTCACATTTTCAGATTCTAAACATTCAAGTTTCACATATGCTGTGCTCATTAGTGAAGAACACGGGCTTTCTTAAATTTGAGTATCATTATGTTATTAATAATTATAAACACAAAGGGTACTCTTGCAAGTAGAGTACTCAGAAAGGGGAATTATCATGTCTACATGCAAAATCTAACATTTTTGCACTAGGATCTGCTCTCAGATTAATATAAAACAATACACACTTAAAATCTAAATAGTTTAAAATAATTTTACTGTTAACTTCTGCAAACTAAACTTATTGATTCTCAATGCTAGAAAAACAATTTCACTTATAAAAATTCAAACCAATTAGACAAATATCTTTAATAAGCATGATTTCTTTCAAGTATTGGTGGTCAGACAACCTATCAAACTGCAGTTTTGATAACCAGTTTTTTTATAACTGCATATGACATCACAATCACCTTATAATGAAGGCTAGTGCTAGTTATATGGTATCTGATGCAACAATAATATAAGATAATTTCCGTGACTTTCCAAAACCCCACTGAGAAAGCAAAGGCTTTCCAGGCTTGAATGACTGTATGTTAATTTTCATGAATTTTAATGATTGAACAAATCCTGGATAAGGCAATAGTATGAGCATTTCAAAAATAACTTGCTGATACCAATTAATTAGTTAGTTATTAGCAGCCAATTAATTGATAATTGGATGACTTTGCACATCACTCATTGTGTGACCTTTTTTCAAGCCACGATTTGTAAAAGCTGAATTGTTTGTTTTGTCTTAGACTAAAATATTTCATACAATCTCACAGCTTTGTTAATCTATCATAGGCACCATAAACATCCTACTGTACATTTAAAATCTTCTGAATTTCTAAATGTGGTTAGATTTTTAACCTTGGTGATGTGGACTTTTTTTCCTATTTTGATATGACTTTACCACGGATGTTCTTGAAATATTTTATTTTCTACAGCACAATAAATAGCCTTATATACATATATATATATATATATATATAGCAAACAAGGGCACACCCCTAGCCCATTAGAAATATCAAGATGGAGTATATAATCACAAGTATATTAAAACAAAACTAAATCATGACCATCAGCTGAAAAAACTGGAACAAAGTCACTGAAACACTAAGGTGGTTTACTGCCAATCACTAGTACAAAAGATATAATAATCAAATATCAAGATCACCTTTAATTAAAATTACACATTGTAATGAAACAGAAGATTCAGTAATTCTGGTATACCACGTGTAAATATGTTATTTATGATAGGTGAAAAAGCTGTCACTAAGCTTAATTCTATTTTTCTGTCATTCATGTAGATACACCTAACTGCGAGATCCACTGAAAGCAGAAATAAGTATATTATTTACCCTTTCCACAACCAAGCATTTTGTCTTCCCAGAGACCAGGAAGCTTAAACAAAATATTAAGGATTTTACAATTACTTGATTTATTGTACATTCTATTCCATACAATGGCCCTACAAGCCATATATAACTGGATTCAGTGAAAAAAAAACACCAAAAACATCAAACTACAGCCACAAGGTCACTAGGAATAAAGTTATCAGGGGTACCAAATACTTCTAAATGGTAAGCAAGAGATTAAGCAAAACCAATTCATATAATTTAACTTTATAACACTTTCAGAATTTATACAGGCAAGACTTCATAACACTGTACTTTCACTGTTATTCTAAAAACTCATGAGTGAATCAAAGGAGAAAATGTTATGTTAACCACACTATATTCACCAAAATAAGTGCCTATGAGGCCTTTCACGTAATATCGAGACACATCTGAGACATAACAGACATAGTTCTGGTCTAGATGATATATTTAATGAACACCAACTGTTATAGTGTGAGCCAGATAAAGCAATTATAAATTTTTCAGGTAAGAGTTAATAACATTTTTAATTTTATTTCAATTTTAATGCTGATTACTTATTTGTTTATTATTATTGCACTTGCATTATTCTGACAGGTATTGAAGGGTTAAAAATTAACCAACAGCCTTTGTGAGCCTTTGTTGTTGTAATTACTACAATGTTCCTATAGCTTTCTTACTTCACCGTTACATTTTGTTAAATAGATATAACAATTATTTAACATTTATCCTTATGATTTAAAGCTAAATAGGTACTGGTCATTAAAATATTTGCTTAATTAATAATTCTCAATTTTTTTAAAACTAGAAAACTCAATTTATCTATTTTTCTCAAATAACTAAGTTTGAAGTAATGAATCTATTGCAAGTGCTTTTATATATGGTTCAGTCAGAGTATTCATCATGAATGAAACAAAGTTGAAATATGCAATAAGCATACAGATAATCTTGGAGGACTACAGATCTACGAAGGCATAACAAGTTCATCGGATGATGTTTCAAAAGCCTTTTGCCTTTCATCTTCAGGTTAGCTCAACACAGACTGTGAAGGGTTATACAATGTCCATTTGGATTGATAATTTGTTGTGATTGCTGGTGGATCTTAGACTTACTTGGTAGAAGATGAGAGCTGCTGACCAATGGTAGCTATAAACTGCTGATTACAGTATCTGAGCCTCTGTTTAGTGAGGGATGCTGCATTTTAGTATAGAAAGATTTTTTCTCACTTTCAAGAACTTATCTATGTCATTGTGTCTATAATTTCTCCATTCTATTTTTTGCCCCGTGATGCATGTCTTGCAGTGGTGGAATTCTGTGGTTTCATCACTTTCATGCAGTCTTTACATTCTTTCATTCTTACCCCAAAATATATTCCAGTTCCTCCTATGTAAGTCTATTTACAGATGTCAGACTATTTACAGGAAATTTGTATTTTATAAATGACATTTTTATGTTTGTCATGAGTTGTCCTTTGTTTAGTTTTAAAAAAGATGGATATGAATGCTTTCTAAGATTTCCAGAAGACATCAACATTAAACTTTTTTGGCAACTCATTTGATTTTTTTCTCTTGAGTTCTGTACACAAGGAAGATAAATCATGGTTTGTTTGTTTTTCGAAACAGTTGACATTCTCTTCCTTTTCAAACTATTGGCAGTGAAAATGGCGGTGTCTTCATTCTTTTTAAAATACATTATGATGTTTTGACATTTGTCTCCAAAGTATTCTTTGTAGTAGATGTTTTTAAAACTGTTGTGCTGACATTAGATAATACTGCTTTTAACAGAAGGTGGATGGTGTGACCAGAAACACATCTATTAATATGTAAGAGTTATTTTGCTGATGAGAATGTCTAAAAACAGGAGACTGTTGTGGCTCTTTATTTCTGTGGTAAAATGGATTCTGTTTTCTATGGAGTTTAGGTGTTGTAGGAAGTAACTGACTCACATAATGACAATTATAGAATCTAAAACACTGCATTTTAATTTTTATTAAAATTGGGAAGAACAAAGAACAACTCAGAACCTTTTAGTTTATATGTGTTTATATATGTACAGGTATTTGGTACAAAGTTTCAGTCTTAAACAGAATAAAGTTAAAACTGTATTTATAAAAAAAATTCTCAATGCATATATTATGTACTTCTTTTAATAACAGGACTTACATAGCTTACAGAACTATCCAAAAAGATTCCTGGTTCTTGACATTAAAAATATAAAATCAACTAAAAACAACCACAACTACACTATCATCAATGTAAATATTGCTGCAAAAATCTATTTTCCAACTATAAAAACAATCATTTGTCCAGTATATACACACACACACCATACGGATAAATACAGAATAACAATCTATAATCATAATAAACAAACAAAATTTACAATATACTAGAAAGATACTCAACTGTACATACTGAAAGCAAAAAAGAAGATTTTCTACTTTTCTACGTTCAAGTTCACAGTAAGTGTCATGGAAAGAAAATGTCCTTACAGAAACTTACTGAATAGTTTTTAATTTTTCACACAATGTATGATAAACATTATTACATGTGGCAATCAAAAGATCAGTTCTGTAACTGAATATCAACTGGTATGTTCATTTGGGAACCATATAACATATAAACAATCATTCAAATTGTAGTTACCAAGTGATTCTACTGAAAATACATTTAACAAAGTTTTACATTTAACTCTTAGAATATTTAACAGAGTATTTGTTTGTTTGTAATTAGGCACAAAGCTACACAATGGGCTATCTGTGCTCTGCCCACCACGGGTATCGAAACCCGGATTCTAGCGTTGTAAGTCCGCAGACATACCGCTGTGCCACTGGGGGGCTTAACAGAGTAATCAAACAAGATCTTAGAATGCATCAATGTACCTTATCTTGCACATTTAGTTAGGTCTTACAAAAAAAAAGATTAGTTTTGACAACTTTCTTACCTTCATATATCTGATCTCTTAAGTTGGTAAGTCGTGCTCTGTACCCACTTACATTAGACAGTCTTTCCAGAATTTCTGATATCCTGGTTCTAATCTGAGAAAGTTACAAGCATTACTATGAAAAAAGGCATAATATGATTACTTTTGGGTATAACTAACAATAAATAACCAAAAATTAAAACAACTGTTGTGATAGTATGAAGGAATAAAGAATAATGTACGTTACAACCAATGTAGAACCATTATAACTGCTGTTTCATGAAGTAAGAATGGAAAATTTTTTTCTTAGAGAAGTTAATACATAAATGCACATAACATATATTGTATACTGCAGAAAAAATATCGTCTTTATACAAATCATTCAGCCACATGTCCAAGTCAAAACATCCATTCTTCCACAAGATGCAAGTATAAATGTGAATTCATGCTATACCATTTAAAAACATCTCCCATAGACTTCTGTACCTTTCAGGTTGTTCAAATGGGTCTTTGGAAGATGTCGGCAAATAATTGACAGATTTTGAAAGTATGTAAAAAAAGGATGGGAGCAATGTTGACCTCCTGCAATGGAAACTGCACTGTAGAGTAATAGCCCAATATCAAAGCTATTGCATGGAAAATTATCGGTAATGAAAGAAGGGGCTGTAATGCATAGGCAATCATCCTTGTATTGTTACAGTATATTATGAACACTTCTCTGTGCTGCCTGTAAACACATGATAAACAAAAACTGTAGAAACAAAATGATATAAACTATTAACTGGCTTTATTAGTATGTTTTCATACTATTGAGCTAAACTTTTTCTGTCTATTTGTTTTATAGTCTTATGAAACTTTGAACACTTTTCTCCTGGTACTAGACCTACTATATTCCTCATTACCTTTGATATAAGATCATCTATTAAAATTTTGTAATTTCTCTAATTCTTCCTTTTTTTTGCAAACCAAATAAATGATTAAAAATATGTGAAACATCAGAGATTTAAAAGGTACTTAAAAGTGTTAAAAACATGTAAATTATCAGTCTTCTTACTAGCCAAAGTGTGTTCACTTGCCCACCTTTTATTCACCACAACAGCTATGTTACTATTCATGTCATGCTCAAAATGTTTTCCCTATTTTCTTTTCTGATATTAAAATTTCATCTCATATTTCAAAAATATAGCAGTTACAAACTATATTTAACAATACTGGTACAGTGCTAAGAATATTTTTGTTTATTTACATATACATACACACAAATAAAGAAAAATCTTTTTTAAAAAAAGTAAATGTAGGGATGGCTAATATCAATCCTTCTGAAACAAGATAGTAGGGATGGCATTTGCATCATCCCTACATAATAGCACAGGCACACAGTGTAGTAAAATGTTAACAGACAAAAATAGATAAATTAAACTCAACTGTGATTGAATAGTTATATATATTGCTATATCTTAATTTCTGCCTGTGCTTATATGTAGGGATGATGCAAATGCCATCCCTACTATCTTGTTTGCATTGTTTCTGAAGGATTGATATTAGCCGTTCCTACATTTAGTTCCATTTTTGAAAAGTTTTTTTCTTTACTTGTTAGCTTGTTCTTTTTAATGCAATGTTTCAATAGACACAATAAGGTTGCATTTATAACCAAGTTCTAATTACAATGAGGTTCTAACTATAATATTTACTCTATCTATTATTGGCTGGTAATTCCTGTTTCACAGTGTATTTAAGCTTTTGGGAGGAACACCTAATGTTTGTAAGAAAGCTAACTTCTAAGGGTAATGATAACATTGTTTACACTAGAATTATGTTTTTTTTTAAATTACTACTAGTTCATAATACTTAGAGTGAATTTGGTTAACACCATTGTTTTGGTTTTTGAGTTATAATGTAATAAAAAAGAAGCAGAAGAACAAGAAATTCAAACTATTTACTTTGATATTTACAGACATTCCCAGAACTTGTGAATCAGTCATTACATAGATATTGTTATAAATGGAAACACAGTAAAGTATTGTAAAGTTCTGATGACCGACTGAGGAGATATTTAAAATAACATTTCGATGAACAATCCAGGCCATCCCTACATAGGCAGTGCTACTGCCTACTTGATATGTTGCAAAATGACTTTTTAATGAATATTTTTTCTTTTTAATAGTTTTATTCTAAAAAGAAAAGTTTTAAATAATTGGGTACAGTAATGATACTTTTCAACAGATATGCAATAAAAACTGAAAAATAACAATGTAACAAATAAGTACAATTACTATTTTTTACACATTATTTCAAAGTTATGTAAATAATATGCATGCAATTGTCTGCCTGGAACTTTTCTCACAAATTTCTTGATCAAACACTACAAATCTCATATCGTTAGAAAGGCTTTTGTCCGAGGAATCTGGATTGCATCTTGGGTTTTCAATTCAGAATTACCTTAGTTGCTTTTTTCTTAGTCAAACTTTTCAATGCAACAGGTATGCTACACATAAGGCACAATATCATTACCATCACATAATGACTGGCTTCGATTTAAAAATTAGTTTTGTTTATTTGCAAAGTATTTCACACAAACAACACTTAACCCACGTGTAATTTCCTTTAAAAAAAATAACATTACGTGACAACTTGGCTTCAATTTTGACATTAATTTTATTTATTTTCAAAGTATTTCACTTAACCCACGTGTAATTTCCTTAAAAATTAACATTACACCAAATACAATTTTCATGGGCTTTCTCGACTTTCAAAACCATATGCTTCTCACTTTGTGAACACACATTCAGATGTTTCTGCATATTCAGCTAGTTTTGCCTTCATTACAACTTCACATTTATTTTACTTCGCAATAATTTAGCTTTGGTTTCTTTCATAGACTGTTATAAAGACCTTTTAGCTAGCTACTATTTTCTTTACTATTGGTTTTATTTTTCATTTTTGTGAGTTTCTTTGTTTCAACTTAGAAAACTCTGTCATACTGAATGCTCATAGCTTTTCATATTCTGTACACTATTATAAATACCATTACTTTATTGTTAACTTTAGGTATAGTTTTACTAAATAAAGTTATGTACATATATTTTTATTAAATAAAGTTACATCTACATGAGTTTGTTTGTCTGACTGCATACAGTTTTTCCAAAATAGACCAGAATTTATCAAACTAATAAACAATGCCTGCAAGAAAATGTAGCTTAAATGGCATGCATAAAAATGACAGAATAAGTAACATTCAAGGGAAGGGCATGAAAACTACCGCAAATAATTTACGGGTTGCAGCTGGTACTAAATTAAAAATGTACTGTGGGAAAGAATAAATTATTTATTATCAAAGTGTATTTTATATAATTGCAACAGTGCTTGATCTTAATTGTGAATAATATGAATCTCACAAGTCTCCTTTGAAAACAAACTTAGATTAATAATAATGGTTCTAGAAATAATAGCAGAAACTGTAGACATTTCTGAAGAAAAAGATAACACAAGTATTTCAAGAAAACATTAAATAAATAATTTCAGAAAGTAAGCTGCCCAGATGGTAAAAATGTAAACCACTAAACTTTTGTGTTTGAATAAGACCACTAAACATAATTTGTTATTACAAAGAACATGTACTTGGGTTCATCACAATATTTTGGTAAAAAAAAGGAGTAACTTTACAGTACATTTATGCTATCTTATTTACTAAGCTAGAATACCAAGTGCAATGTCATTGAAAATATAGTTATTAGTACAACAAAAATATGAAATTTAGTGAGAACCTTTCATAGAAACTTCCAAGATTATGAATGCACATTTAATTTACTACATTTGCCACAATTTTAGAAATTATAATCTTATAACAGGTTCCTCACCTCTTTTTCTACCTTGTTCTTCTCTGACAGAAAACATTCTATTTTCTGCTCGAAATCTTTTCTAGTCTAAAGTAAGCAAAAAATAACTTTGTTATTGATAATAAGGTTTTACAAAACACACACACTATATCTAAAGATAATGATACTAATTCCACAAAATGCTCTTTCTATATACAGTTAACTATAATGATTTTACAAAACACACTTCACATAGTTAACAATACTGAATCTAAATATATTCTCCTTGCATTAACAAAACAGATTCTAGAAAATATTTTCTCAACAGTTAAGAATACTAATTTTACACAACATACTCTGTAACGTTAATACTGACTTCACTACTCCCCACAAGTTGCAACACTGACTTAATTTCAATAGATTTGCTGTAAATAATAAATCCACTGTGTGTTTTCTACACAATGAACTCAGAATCAATATTTTCTTCAAAGTAATACCACTAAATAGTTCCTTTCGGACAAGAACACTGATATTACAATATTCCCCATGATCAACATCATTGACTTTAGTAACACAATATTACTCTTTACTGAACAAATTATTTTGGCATCACATTATTATTTAAAGAACGTTATCTATTTTATTATAATCATTATTTTTTACTCTCTGGTGATTATTATTCTCTCTAGAGGAACAAAGTAATGACAACTTTTTAACCCACATAAAACACTGATTTCATTATAAAATATGTGATGGATTTATTATTATATATCTTATTTTAATATTGACATTTCTTTAGGTTAAATTCATATTTAGAAATGTACATAACGTACATAACTGTATTGCAAAACTCCCACCTATTCTCTAAAATTGTAGAAGATTCTCAAGTGTAAAAATCAACAATATATGTGTGTATATGTAAATGCTAGTGTTAGTGTCAGTATTGTTATGTAAAACTGAAATTGAGAAACTCTCCAATATATATAATGTTCTCGTAAATATACTAATGTCCAATGAGAATCCACTGAAGTTAAATGGTTTGTAATGTTCGAACTTTGTAAATTCTCGTCAAATATCTGAAGTTTTCCGATTGATAAGCATTATAACAATCATAGTTATAGCTTCCAAAGTTTATTGCACACTGACTACAGCAAACTAATAATAGATACTGTTTTTAGGCGTGTAAGTATTACAATTTCAAATAGCCTGAAATTGAGTTAAATGATAATTTAAATTTAGTAGTTAAATAAATGCCGATATATAAATAAATGTCAGTTTATGATATTTGCCAACAAGATTGATACACACACAGTTTTCTTTTTCAACACAAATATGTTTTAATATACAAACAACAGTACGATCTACAATGATAGTTATTACAAATAATTATTATGCACAATGATTTATATACATAAATTTTACAAACTTATATGCAATATAAAGTCTTCTTTCTAGTCTGGAACTTCCTTGATATCTTATCAAGGGTTCACAATGAGCGAGTTAATTACGGGTTGACGTAGCTATAATTCACTGAACTGGGAGCTAGCTAGCCTTGTCCTTCGTTATTTACCAGCCACACATGCCGAGTTTTCCACGATGAACAAATATTATATTTATAATGAATAATATATATTTTTCTGGAACAAAATAAAACATTTGGTGGACTTCACACTGTTCATCGTATCTGTTTTCAAAACAAAAGCTATTACCTCAAAACATAGGTGACAAAATGAAAAGAAGTATCACATGATACAGAGAAGTGAAGATTGAGATTTTTACTTATTTAAATATTTCCTTTTGAAATAAAGAAGTCAAAACTTAGTTAATATAAAAATTTCAGTTATAAACTACATTTTGATGTCAAGTTTATTAGTAATAAAGTAGATTAATGAAACTTTGAATGTAACTTTTAAAAAAGTTGAAAGTTCACTCTGACCCACTGATATCTAGAGTTAACAGATGAAGTCAATCAAGTTACACAAGGTTTACTGACTATTCATGGAATGGAGTGTTGAACTTGTTGGTGCTTCAAACATCTCGTGTATTTTATTTTTTAATATAGCAACTTTTTATTTTCTGCAGATGTTATGAGAATGTTTTCAAATTTTCTACATCACCTATAAATAATTATGCTGCATGAACTGAACACCCAAAGCACTAGAAGTGTGGATATTCAGACATTAGTGTTTCCCAGTCAGTTTAAATATAGGCTGCATTATCTGTTATAAAAGAAAATACTTTTGATGTGTTGAAATTGATCTATGAAGAAGTCTGCAGAGTGTTGAGGTGTGTCAATGCTGTTGAATAAATAGACTCCACAGTGGTTACCATAAAACTGATTGCTCATTCAGTGCAAATATTACTACAAAAACACAAGAGGTTTCCTTGATTAGGACACTGATCTTTTGCTGGACTTCAGTAAACTCAAAACAAAGATTTCCTAGCTCTGCTTTATAGCTGGGAAGTTGGTATGACTGTGCACAGTTTGTGAAAGAATTTCTGCACATAGTGTTTTCAACAACATAGAAAGGAGTGAAGCAAACAGGCAATCAAGATTTCTCCTTTGCTTAGACACATTCTACCCATAAATCCAATAATATTGACCTGATGCAGGTTTTGCTGATACTCGGTGAATCGCTTGGAGTGTGAAGTGGTAAAGAAGTTTTGTCTTCTTTAATTATGTTATCAACTTAATTGTCATCAAATTCAGTAGGCTTACTCTTCCTGTTTAAAAGTTAAAGTATGACAGAACATCTATTATTGTCTTTGACTTGATGCTTTTGTTCAATTCTCTCTTTCACAATCACAAGACAAATAACAAGAAAAGAGTTTAATAAGTACTTTATTACCCAGTTAACACATTTCACATACTCAACTGATCTATATCTACACTTAGCTTTAACCATTTTACCATCTTGATGGCAAGTAAAAAATATACAAATACTTTTGGCTTTCCATGATCAGATATGGATTTTTGTTTTTCTAGACTAGGAACAAACTGTCAGTACAAAATTTTCACCTCATTATTCAAAAGTTGATACAGGATACTAAAACAAATCACTTTTTTATGGGAATAATACTGAATTAACCTAATTTTCCAATAAAACATTTTTCTTCTTTCTTTCAATGCATATTCAGTACAATTTCTTTTTCTGGAAAATATGATAGATGCACTGAGCAGAGTTCTAAAATATTCCTAACCAATACCAAAACAATAACATACAGTTGAGCTACATAAATTTCTCAACCTATGTGGAATAATAGGACTTCTTTAGGCAATAAGTCTATTATTTGTTTTACATGAGCTAAGACAAAACAAAATGTAGGCCTACAGCAGACTTGAAATTTCTTCCAACTCTACTGCACATTATAATGCAATGATACAGCATGTCACCATCAAACATTAATGATATCCAACCTATATTGAAAAATATAAACGATGATTTGAACTTTTGATATTATAGGCAATCAAATTACTTCCTCTCAGTATATTGCTATACAAATCAGACTTCTGATGGTCCATCATGTGAACTGATATGAACATGATTAGTCACCCAGCCAATTCTGTACATAATGGTATCACAATCTTATACAGAGGGCTGAGTACATTATATTGAAATTATTTTGAATATGCATAAATGCAAGTCATGTGACAAGCATAGTGGATATATAAAGTCATGGTGGAATGGCATGTATCAGAACTACATTTTGGCATTTCACAGGTGGTGTGATGGCAACAAAATCCGATCATTTTTGGGAAGGGTAACAGCTCTTTCCAAAAAAAAATATTCATACACATACACTCTGACCATAATTATGTGTTCAGAAATAAGAATTAAAATTTCTGAGACCGGGATATCCCTTGTAGTTAATGGCACTG
This sequence comes from Limulus polyphemus, assembly GCF_000517525.1. Lineage (NCBI taxonomy): Eukaryota > Metazoa > Arthropoda > Merostomata > Xiphosura > Limulidae > Limulus > Limulus polyphemus. Next base: position 242,896 of record NW_013666666.1, on the reverse strand, counting down.
GGAAACAATTAGAACAGAGGTGAAATTTAATAGGCCACCAGGACCATCCAGAAAGAGACCTGTAACAAATTATAACCATGGTAAGCAAAATGTGGTGTCTCATAACAAGTGAGAATCCACAAACAAAAAGTTATCATTGACAGAAATTACAGAACATAATCAAGAAGGATCTCCAGCAGGAAAAGTGACACAAATTACTTCCATGAAATATCTGGAAAGGAAAGACTAACTGTAGAAAACTGTATGAATGGTATCTAGCTAGGGGAATACGTGATGACCCTTGATAAAGAATATGTGCATTTTGACAACTGGAAAAAGCCTCTTGGCATTTTATACCAGTCAACAGGTAGGAAAGACTTCCAAGTGGTAAATGTAATGTCACAAAACTTTTTTAGAAGGTATTCATGATCACTGCCAGAAATATGTAGCATTCTTTAACAATATACTGAATGGTGAGTTATAATTTAAAATTTTAGTGAGAATCTTTCAAACGATCAGGGTAAAACACACACACACACACATATACATACATAAAATGCCCTAAATATTTTCCCATTAAAATATTTCATAGTAAAACTTACTTCAATTTGATGCTAAAATACTTAAAACAATGTTTAATACTTAGTATCTGAAAATTTTCTGTATTAGTTTTCAGTTTTGGAGCCTCAGTTATAAGCAAAGTACCAAATAGTAAGAAAACGTGCGTGTATCATCTGAGCTTCTTCTAATAATAAAAAACACAAGCCTAGTTTTTCAACTGATGGGTAAATTCTTAAGAATATGTAACAAGAAATAGAAAAAAACTAATAAATGCATAAAATAATTAGATATTTTTAAGACTCATAACATAGGTTATAATAGAAAAAAATACATTACTACAAGTATACTTCTCATTAATGTTAAAATACAACACATCAACATGGAATAAACCAATAGTTACTTATGTTGTTGATATAAAAAGACTTACTTGTTTTGCATCTTTTTCTACAGTGATGAGTTTAAGGTTGCTTTCTTCAATTTCTTTTTTTAATGTTGTGATCTCAGATGTTAAGTTCACTATGGTGTTTTCCTGGAAGTTATTACAGCAGAAGATCATGGTTTTATTATTCCCAACAAAAATTAACTTTTTTGAACCTACAGACATTTACAAAACTCACATTATCTCAACATAAAAAGTAATCCACAATTTGAAGCCAAAACCCATACATGACACACAAAATGAAATAAATACAAGGAAAAATAAACTTATTCTTTGCTTATAAAGTATTTAATAAAACAATGTTGATTTATTCATCTCAAGTTAACCCCTCTGCACCAGCATGGTATTACTTATCTCACTCTCAATTGTTACCTTCTCACAATAGAAATAATTATTCCAAACTGCACGAAACTGAGGACAAATGTATTAAACATTATCTTGTTTCTGCATAAAAATTAATTAAATTTTTAACTCATGAATTTTCCAAAATTTTATTGCATGCAACATTTTTGAGAAAAAAAAGCACATTAAAAATACTTCCCTTCATCTTAGAATATAAATTATTTTACTGTTGATCATAAAGTTCATATTTGAGCTTGACTGATTTTCATTAACATATTACTTTCAAAACTTTGCTGATTGTAGTATCATTACTTCCACCTATATATTATAAAAAACACAGCATACAACTGACAGATTTATCAGTAACTTAAAACCTGACCTTTCAAAAATGATTTTAGGTCAGACTAAGTAACAGTATATTTGTTAATATTGTTGGTCAAAAAAATTTACACCTAACAAAATTTTTTTAAAATAAATTAATTTTTTTTTTTTATTTCTATGTGTTGCTTTAATATGATAAATTTAACAACAATATTCAATAAATAAAAACTTTAGTGACATTAAAGTAAATGGAATATATTACTGTTGTTATCAAGCTCTCTTATAAGTTTTTAAATACCCAATGTCTTTTCACAGAAGAAAATTGCCACAACTGTCAAACAAATAAATTTTAACACAAAAACATTTTCAGGAACAAAAAGAACACCTAAAGAAACAATAAAAAATATATTCCAGGATCTGTGGTTTGTGTTATGTTTTTTAAACTTCACATTAAATTCTGTTGTTCTTCTCTGCAGGAGATACATCCAATCATTTTCTCATAAAACCATAAATTACTTCTAATTCCACTTTATTCACATTACAATGACATTAACAGTCTATGAACTGCTCTATCCAGTGGAATTTAAACTTTGCTTGTAGCTATTTTCAAATGAGTTCTTCAAAAGTAGTTGTTCCCACCCTTTTACAACCACACAGCATGTGAACAGAGAAGAAAAATCATGAAACTCTTGGTTAATTGTATTATTAGTAAATAAAAAAACTACACTTCAGGATGAGCAGAAAAATTATAAATCTATAAGTGTGTTGTTTACAGGCAAGACTACTTGGAGCTGTGCAGAAATGTAAGTTCAAACTTTTTGTTTTGGGAATTATACTAATTAAATGTTACAAAATATAAGATGATTTTGTTAGCCTATGCTACAATACATTCACAGTAACACTGAATCATCATCACTTTCCTATGCTTTATAGACCATTTTCTAAAAGCATGTATACCCAAATTACAAGTGATCATTAGGCCAGCCCTTGTTTGTTCATTAAGTAATATGGTTAATTAGTTGGCAGTGGTATTCAGTCACGCATGCATGTACAATTACTAATCAATACAACAATACACCACTCAATAAGATTGCTCTGTGCACTATACATGGGCATATTGAGTTTCCTAGTATGTGAAGTTTAAAAAAATACTATACACTATATGCTGGAATTGCACTTTACATGGGTACTTATGATAGCTCTCTTTATGGTATTCCTAAATGGAATATCAGAAAGAGAGGTATATTAAAATAACAAGAGAAATGCTAAGAATGAACTGATAATATATATATATATATTAGTTTTTCTATAGCTATTATACACTTAACTCAGACTACAAACATACTCTACGGCTTCTCATTTTCCCATTTTTGTGATAATGTATTAGAACAACCTACCAAAGTAGCAAAAAAAATAAAACAACCACTTTCTTGTGTATTTCCTTCAAAATATCACCATAAACAGTGAAAGTCCATGTTATAGCTGTGGGTGCTTTGAGTGTTATACAGTTACTCTTTTACTTAAAATTTTCCTATTTTATAGTTTTTTTTATGACTACCTTTCACCATTATCTGGGTTAAACTTGAATTAATTCAATTAATAAAACAATACTGTAATATTTCATTATCATCTGTTCCATGAAATAACAAGTAGTGACAGTGTTTTTATGTACAAAATAACAACATTGTGTTTTGTTTGCTACCTAACATTAATTATATAGCCATTCCTACTGAAGATGGGATACTTGATAAAGCTAACAGCATTTACATATATTACTCACATTAGAAATAGCAACACCGGATTTTTTATAATAATTAAGCAAGCTAATTAGCAAGAAGATTTAGGATATAAGGAACAATATAGTAATATCAAAATAAGCATTTGAAAATCCTTGCAATTTTCTAATAGTTGGAACTTTTTTGTTTTTAGAATTATTTCAAACTAAAAATAGTTTTTTAACTGTTTCCACAAACAGAACTGTGTTGGTGGACAAGTCACTAAATACACTGACAAGTAAAATGTTATTAAGCAGAAAGACAATATTTGGTGATACTCTTAAACCAAGGTATACTAACCTTTTCTAACAATGTGTTCTCCACACCTTTGCATCTTTTCTCCCATTCAGCACACTTTTGCACCTCTTCTGAAAGATGACGTTCAAGTTTCAGTGCTTCTTCTTTCTTAGAATTTAGTTGTTCCTCTACCTATGAGTGTAAGAAAAGTTAAAATTTTCCTAAACTGAAAATGTATTTCCAATAATACTTAGAGATATGATGAATCTGGTGAGATGTGACATACAAAAGATTCCTCTTCTGTAATGATAATCCATTATAGTCCATGTGAATCAATCTACAAAGCCATCTTGTTAGGGTAAGGGGAGATAAATCATGGGAAACAGAAGGATTCCAAGGAATGATCAACTGATTCCTACTACCTCGCAATGAGTTAGTATGAATCACATAACACTTGAGGGTCCTAATAGGACATAACAAACAATCAAGATCAGAGCAGTAATAAAGGTGAGAAATGGCTGGCAAATGGATTGGTGAGAAGGATCTTTCCCCTTCCCTGGCTGCCAAAATCTTGGGAAGAAATGACCTATCGGGGGTAAGCAGGTCAAATCATAAAAGAGTCTGATGCACATGGATTGCAAACAACTCCAACATACGACATCCACAAGCCAACAACAACAAAAAATACAATTTAAGAGAAAGGAGAAACAAAGAACAATGCATGTAAAACAACTGTAAAATCCCAATTCGGTTATTGAAAAGGTCATTTGGGTCAAGGAATATGAAAGGATCTGAGTAGACCCAATAGTACTGAGGATTCAAAAACCTTCTGATATTTGGAATACTGAAAAACAGTGGATAAGCCATCACAGACAAAGCAAGACCCCTCTAAAATACCAGAGTCATAAAATGGGATATGGTAGATACTTTATGATGAAGAGGGTTTAAATTCCTTTTAATACTTGACTGACAATAAGAATTCCATTTCCGTTGATAAACGGCCATGGTTGGCATATGGAGAGATTTAGTTAAATACAGAGAAACCTTAGAAGTTAAGCCCTTATGTCAGGCAAAGGACTGCATAACTTCCAAGCATGAAGATTGAGTTTCCAAACATCTGTGTGGAGAATGTCTGATTGAGGTTGTCTCAACATAGACTGCCAATGTAGAAGATGTAGAGGTGGACATTCCTGCAGATACCACAGAAGTGGAAACCACATTTGATCTGGCCAATATGGTGCAACCAAGAGAATTCAACAGGAGTGGAACGAACCCTAGTCAGAACCCAGGACAATAGCTGAATCGGAGGAAAGGCATACAGATGTAAACCTGTCCAGTCCTGACTGAATGCATCTACTTGCCAATGCTTGAGGATGGGGTATTGGAGACAAAAACAACTGCAGTTGAGAATTCCAATGAGTCGCAAAGGCATCGATTGTTGGAGACCCAAACTGAGAGAAAATCCACTGAAAACCCTTGTGATGTAGCATCCATTACGTCGGACGAATCCGGTTGGATCGAGACAAGTGATCTGCAATTAAATTCATCACTCCTGGAACATGAGATGCTAAAAAGACTGATATGATGGGAATGAGCCCGGTAGAGAAGATCCAAGTTATGAAAACAAAGGTCTCGAGAATGTATGCCTCCTTAACGAGAAATCTGAGATACCACCATGGAACTGTCGGAATGCATCATGAAAATTTTTCTCTTCAAGAGAGACAGACCTTGAACCATTGCCCAGTGTACTGTAAGGAGTTTGAGAACGTTGATGTGGAGGGTAAACTCGTCTTCTGTCTAAAATACCATGGAACTCTTGATCTTGAAGATAAGCTCCCCATCCCTTAAAAGATGCGGCTGTGAACATATGGATCTTGGGATGAGATGGTGGAATGGGTAGCTCAATAGTAGTGTTGTTCCAATCCAACAACCATTCGCAATTGACGATGTTGCTCCTGAGTAATGAGACAGGATGATCCAAAAGATCGGAATGCATGATCCATTGGTCGAGCAATGACCACTGAAGGGACCTCGTGTGTGCTTGTCCCAAAGGAATGAGAGGTTCAAGGGATGCCCACGTCTCCAAAAAATAGAGAACCATCTAAACAGTAGGAGACATAAGTAAAGGCCTGACAGCTCTTTCCATGGATTGAAGCCTGATAGGGGTTGGTTGTGTACTACTTAAGTGAGTATTGAAAAACACACCCAGATGGACAAGATATTGCATCAGTGATAGAATATATTTCTCCAGTCTGATAAAGAAGCTTGCTTTTGTGGCATCTGAAAAGAGAATCTGAGAGTGTTGTTCTGCTAATTGACTGGATGATGACAGAAAGAGCCAATCCTCCATATAATGATTTGTGCACAGGCCCAAGGAATGCAGATGATGAGAAAAAGCTTAAACAACTCTGCAGAAGACAACACAAGGTGCTGATGCAAAACCAAAAGGTAAAGACCTGAACTGCAGCACCTGACCCTTGTGCACAAATCTGAGAAACCTCCGGGAAGATTCTATTGGAATATGGAGATAAGCATTGGTAACATCAAACTTGGTCATCCCTGGCACAAAGTGCCATCATAGGTTGAGAAAATATTCCATTATAAAGTGAGGAGGATCTAAAAATTGGTTGAGTTGAGACAGATTGATGATTGGACACCAATCTCCTGTTTTCTTGGGTACAATGAATAAATGAGAATAAAATCCCGGAAGAATGGGATTGACCCTCTCTTATGGCCTGGGAACAAAGCTCCACTTGGTCATCCCTGGCACAAAGTGCCATCATAGGTTGAGAAAAGATTCCATTATAAAGTGAGGAAGATCTAAAAACTGGTTGAGTTGAGAAAGATTGATGATTGGATGCCAGTCTCCTGTCTTCTTGGGTACAATGAATAAATGAGAATAAAATCCCGGAAGAATGGGATCGACCCTCTCTTATGGCCTGGGAACGAAACTCCACTCGCTGTGGATCTGTTGGAAATGAAAAGGCAACAAGTTGTGCAGATAATGGTGGAGGTGATGTAAATTGAATGACCAACCCTGAAGCCAAAAGATGGAGAACCCATGGATCCCTGGTGAAAAAATTCCAGATGTCCAAAAAGGGATGTAATCACGATCCCACTGCTCTCCTGCCCACAGGATAGTCACCGACTGTATTGTCAACAGCCCGCCTGAACTGAAGATCCTCGAGAATACAGACAGACTCTATTATGGGAACCAATAGACCTGGGAACCGAAGAAGGGGGTTGGGAAATACTAAAAGCTGACACTCCCAAATTAGCACCAGAAAGGTGAGAAGTTAATGATGATAAAGAAGAATGTAAATGAGCTGAATCAATTTGTGATTCTAACTTCTCTGGAACTCTGGCATGCATAACTCCCTGAGGACAGAAGACAGTAAATGAACCCTTTGTAATAAAATGTATCTACACAATAAATCCCAACAACAAACTTGCCAGGAAACCAGAGAAGTTAACGACGATAAAGAAGAATGTAAATGAGCTGAATCAATTTGTGATTCTAACTTCTCTGGAACTCTGGCATGCATAACTCCCTGATGACAGAAGACAGTAAATGAACACTTTGTAATAAAATGTCTCAACACAATAAATCCCAACAACAAACTTGCCAGGAAATCAGAGAAAGAACTGAGATAGATGTCATCAAAATCCCCAAATCGTTCTCAAATTGCAGAAAGGATTGTTGATTGGATTCTGACAAAAGTTGGATCGAAGATAAATACCTCTGGACAGTCATGAGAGTAAGACAACTCCAAGAAAACTGTGCTCTGTTTAAAGTGATCAAAGGTCCCAAACTAGACCCCCACAGGTCCAAAAGGGAAAACATCCATTGAGAATCTAAATATACTTCCTCCTTGCAGTGATAAGCCAAAGCATGCTGCTCTGATAAACGTGGGGGAGAAGGCATAGCTATCCTATCGCATAACTGAGTGGCAAACCTCCCAGCATGAACAGCAATATCAGGAGGAAAAATTGTCCTTGTTGTCCTTTCTGCCAACAAGGAAGGAGCAGAGTCAAATGCAATAGAAGAGACCCCCAAAACCTCACAAACCTGAGTAACCAACTTAAGAAAAGGGGCTAGAGGTGGCCGATCAAGATGATTCTCTGTTGAGGCTGACCTAGTAAAAGAAGGAGTTGGAAAAAGTGTGTATAAATTCTCCACAGCTGGTCCCGGGTCATTTGCAAAAGCTGCCTCAGAACCCCCCCCAGAGAGACACCCTCGGTCCACATACATGTCTCCATCTCACAACAGATCATATCATGGACAGCTTTGACTGAGAGTGACCTCTCCTCTGGCCATTGACAAACACCAGATAGCAGAGGTGGAAGAGAAGAGAAGAGGTCTGGTTGGCCTTTGTAGTAGAAACTTTAACTCAGGAATTCATACACTTCAGTATGTATATATTTATTTTTTTGTTTAAGTAATTTACAAATATAAACGAAGATATAACCATAGTATTGCCAACCACATTCAAATTTGGAATTTAAATTGTGAATAAGCACAACACTCCTGTTTACAGAAACCCATGCTGAATGCCTTGTCGAGAAAAAGTGATTACATTATCTGAATGAGGTGCTTAGATACAGTACCTAGATAGAGGGTGCATTGAAGTTGGTGGAGAATTTTGTAAAATAGAATTTGCCAGGGGCATTTAAGTGGGGTATAAAATACTGGAGCAAGCATTTTCAATGCTTAGATGGGCAAAAAGTGGAAACCCTGGAGATTGAGAAATAGATATAGCATCAGTGGAGGTAAGTATGTTTTGGAAAAGCAAGACTAACTTTCAACTTTCCAAGTTTCTAAGATGTTAATACATACTATAAGCTGCCAGTACTAAAAAGTAAAGGATGTGATTGGCAGAATTACATATATACATGAATCATTCTGATAGTAATCTGACTTACAGTTATATATACTAGCAAATGTACCCATATCAGGTGAAGCATTTATTTCCTTGGTTTTTATGAGGATAGTGCGTCTACGTACATCTTTCATCACAGTCAGATTTTTTTCAAGCTTCTTCAAATTACACAAATATGGGAAGTAGACATCAAGGTAATAGTAAAATGAAAAATTAAAATGGTTGTCAAATTAGTAAAAAAATAAAAAAAATGAATAAAGTAAGAGGTTTTAGACATCCTCTCAAACATACCCAAAAACCCCTGAAATTTTGAAAATCCATACAATTCTAATGAAATAGAGAAAACAACAGGAAGATAAAAATCAGGAACTTGGAAAAGTAATAGTGAATAAAATATGGAATTTAAAAGACTGCTTAATACTAAGAAAAACTATGTTTAACATTGTAATATCATAACTACATATACAGTCCCATCATTATTTCTTGGTATCTTTAAATCTATGATATTAACTTTACATCTATGTTTAATAATTAAGTACCTTTATTTAAGCAAAACTTCTACTGTGCTTATAGCAGGTAACACCAAGATTGAAACACTTTTTCAAAAACAAGAAATCCAAATTAGTATTTATCAAAGTAGCTTTAGTGCCAGATTAATATCAGAATATCATACTTTGTATATTTAAATTGTTAATTTTTTTTAGATATTCCAATTAAGATTACTTGGGGAAAGCAAAACTATTTAAAGCAAACTTTAAGAAGAAAACCAACTACTACAAGAAAAAATTTAGAAAACAAAACAATTAGTTTGAAAGGTAGAAGATTTTTTTATGTCCTTCTTTCAGAATTATCTAATTCAAGTAATACTGAGTATACCTACACATGTATAATGCACATTCTTACTTACATTTTGTTTTAAAAAAAATTACAACAGTTATGCTGCAAATGAAGGTTAAATATTTGAAAATCTTCAATTTAGCCATACAGACTTGAAATAGGTATAATAAAAATAAATTTTTATGCAAACCACTAGAAGGTACATGTGGTTTGTTTACACCCACTCACTACTTAGGTAAAAATAATCTACACTTGGTGACTATTTATGATGGTCCAGTGGTCGTTATTTAAGTTCTGACATTCACAACTTTTACATTTAACTGCCTAGGCTTTTCATATATTTCTGAAATATAATTAAAGATTAAGAGGTCCTTTTTTGTGTCTATCTATCTGTTACTATGTGCAGTGTTTAATCTATTTATTAATCGAATTTTTTCACTAAAATGCCTGCATTATAATCTAATAATTTATGACTTGAAAATTTTATTTGCAAATAAACAATAATGCTTAATTTTACTTCTTACGTACATAAAAAATAAAGCTTTGAACACCCTTATAATCTGACTTGTATCTGTTGATACAAGTCACCAAAACTTCAAAATCACTTTAAATATAAATTAACATATCATACTCTTTCATATCACAAATCAACTCATGTATAGCTTCTAAGAATAACAACATTACACATTGAACCAGGCCACATGTTCTTACATTTTCTAATTTCTTTCTTGTTGCCTCTAACTGTCTTGATTTTTCCTCTAAGCTTTTTTCGCAACTCTTCAAATGATGTTCCAAATCTGCTCGTTGTGATATTTTTGCTGCCTCACAAGCTGCCAGTAATTCTGACTGACAATGTAAAATAGATGCATATAAAAAAAACTAACAATTATTCATAATCTTAATCAAATATACAAATTCATCTTTACATGTGACTGTTAAGTAATACTATACTTTTCTTCTAATCAAAGCATTTTGAATATAAGAGAAAAAAAAAGATTCACTAATGTCACAGATAAAACCAAATATTTTAGCCCAGATCAAACACTTTAATACCTCGTATACATTTGTCATGTCAAAATAAAATGTTCTTATATTCTACAAATGGAATTTATTTTCAAAACTTTCAATGCACCCATAAAATATTCACAAACTTATTGCAACCACAAGGACCAAAAATCATAAGTGAAACAAGACTATAGGATAGGATACAGTAATTGAATAAAAAATATATACTCACACTTGTACTTCAACAAATTAAAAATTGACTAATTTTTAACACAAAAATTCTGTGTTTTTTTGCCTTTTGATTAACACTAAAAAATTATTCCAGAGAGTTATACTAGGAATTATTACCCGTGATCTTAAAATATAAATTGTTTTTTACCTTTTTCCAATAAAACTGGGATAAAATTGAAGTAAAATTTAAAGTACCAAATAATGCATCATGAAAGTACACAGAATACCATAAAAACTCCACATCTATGTCAAAAACTTTTATCATCTTTACAAAGGTTAAAAGAGATAAATGGAATGAAAGCACTTCTACATTCAAGCTACTGTACGAAATCATACAGTACATGCTGAGGAAAACAATATTACTTCGAAATATGAACAAACAACTAAGTTCCTCCTGATATGGAAATTGTTAAGACTACTACAGCAGGTTTACAAAGTTTTTCTCAGGTGTTCTTTGTACTGATAGTTGTAGAAAGAATGGAAAAGTAATAGATATTAGACATGTTTGACCTTTATTAATTATTTTCAAGACTTTTTTGTTATGAAATACAAGTTTATGTAAAGCTGATTTCACTTAAAAGAAAAAAATTCAGTGCTTTTAATTACTTTGTAATGACATGTCATATACTTGTAATTTTATTAAACTTCATTTACTACCCAAAACTGATATTATAAATAATATTTTCAGTATGTACATACAATAAATCGGATTTATGGTCAACAAAATGCAGCATAAGAAGTACCTTGGTTTTTATTTCACCCTCCATGTAGCTCACTTTTTCACGAATTGTTGCCAGATTTGAGTTTGCCTCTTGAAGCTGAGTATCAAGTTTGGTACTTTTACTCTGAACAGCCTGCAAGTTTGATCGAGTCTAAGAGAACAAAAGAGAGTAAAAGTTTTATTTATCTGTAAATGGGGTCACTATTATAGAGAAAATTTATATTATTCATAATATGTCTGTTGGCTCAGTTCTAAGGATAAGGGCTTAAACACGAAAACTCGTGCTTAATTCCTGCAGAAAGCACAACACAGATATCTTATTGTGTTTAACAACAAACATTATTCAAAGAAACTAATTCTGTGTAAAGTATTTTTTCTTACAGATTTAAGGAATTCAAGTTTAATCATACACTGAAGTATAATAAAATAAGCAAAATCACAAGATATTTTATTCATTATTTTCATTTCAAGAAAACATAAGGCACCTCATGTAACTGTTTGTGTAAGTTTTCAACTGTTGAATCATTTTCTGCTTTAGCCTCTTGGGTAGCTTTTTCCAAGGTGTGAATCCTGTCTTGAAGAGTAGTCTAAATGATTGAGAACACATTAAAAAAAAGAAAGAAAATTTAATAGTTGTTTTACTTTAGTTTTAAAAATAAACATTTTATTCTTTAGCTTAAAAACTCAGGAGAAAAATAAAGAATAACACAAAAATAAACATAATTAATCTATTCTTATAGAAATTTTACTTATTTTAAGATTCATTGAAATAGGTAACATGAATCTTAACTTTCTTCTGACATGATCTGTAATTATGATCAACTTTAAGCTCACAAAATGTTAGCCTGAATTTAAATTAGTAAAAAAAAAGCACAACCAATACAGTAACATTAAAATTTCTGCACGTAAAATTTGTAAGTTTAATTTTTACAACTTCAATTTACTGATTTTCTTTTACAATGTTGTAATAATTAACATGTATTCTTTTAATTATTTCTTTTATATTTTATTCTCTAGCATTTAGAAATTTACTGAGAGAATGCTTTGTGAATTTGTTCTGCCATTAACTGAGATTGGTAAAGTGTTCCTTTAAACTTTTTCATTTAAACTCAGTTCCTTAATTTCTACCTTCAGCTATAATACATTATATTTTTTATTTGCTCCTTATCATATACATCTGTTTCTAAGGCAGTTAATAAAAAAAAAACATTCAAATTGTTTTGTCCACTGCTCACACTTAGTACATGCTAACAACATGAATAAGGGAACTTTAAAAGAAAATAATCAAAAATAATACTGAATATTAGGCATAAAAAAAAAGGAACTAATTTAAAGTTTAAAACAAACTATTTTATTTATTTAAATATAGTTTTGAAATAACTGCAAACACTTTGCCAAAATGACAAAATATTCAACAAAGTATCACCATGTAAAAATAACATTTGTTTTACTTTACTCTTTTACTGAAAAATAAGAACTAGTAACAAGAAGTCACCTGTCTACTTACATTTTCTAGTCTGAGTTGCTGCAGGGCAGTATTTGTACCTTCACCTGCCTCAATCTATAAAACACAAGTAAACACACTTGTTAATAATAGACTGCTTTGATTATAGTTACAGTAGCAGCATAAGCATCCTAGGTTTACAATAAAAAAATGTGTATATTGATGATGAAATGGAAAATATGGAGCATGTGATTTTTCTTATATGAAACTTACGAACATAAATTTGTCACATCCAGAATCAACTCACTACATGTACACACTAGAGATGATCTGAACAAACTTAGTGAAATATACAACTTTAAAGTTAAGTTTCATTTTAAGAAAATAGCTTTTACACAAGAGAAGTTAGACAGTACCAAGAAACTATTAAGAGCAAACAACTATTCAGCAATTTAATATGTTTGATACAAAACAGATCATTAGATTAATGCACACAACTTTAACAAACAAGTTTGAAAACTAATGAAACAGTCAATATAATATAAGATTAACAAGATGGAATGTATATCTTTTGTGTTAATAGGTCATTATAAAAGTAAAAATGTGTGTGTGTGTGTGTGTGTGTATATATATATATATATATATATATATATATAC
>NW_013666666.1:206304-228353 GCF_000517525.1 Limulus polyphemus | reverse complement strand
CCTCAGGTTTCGTGGACAAGACCAAAACGTTATTCCAGGAAGATGGAGCACCGTGTCACACTGTTAGAAACACCCAAAAGTGTCAGGAAGAAAATGGCATCCAGAAGTTGCCCTGACTGAGCCAATCTCCTGACATGAACCCCAACGAAAACCTATGGGCCATACTCGACCGGCAAGTCAAGAAACAACCAAAAAACCAACTTCGAAGAGCAATCTACTCCAAGTTTTGAAGCAAGAGTGGGCAAAAATCCCACAATCTGAAATTGACGAGATGATTCTCACGATGCCCCAAAGGATCAATGAACTCCAGTGAAAGGAAGATGTACTAGATATTAATTAAGTTATAAATATATCAATTCATGTGAATATCACTGAAAAATTTCATTTTTTCTGAAAAGGTGGTGTCTATTTACTTGTGACCATGCTGTGTATATATACACACAAGGCAAAACATTATACATATAGGTGACTGTATAAATAAGTCCTATATAGTTGGGAATTACAATTTTTGATAATTGTACAATACTGATTACTTTATATAATTCCCTAAAAGGGCTAATTCACTCACTGTACGCTTCATATGCACTTGGTATAAAAAATATAATGTACTTGAAACCAGAGTTTTAGTTCAGTATATAGAATCCTATTTTGCTATTTGGCAATGCTATTTAACCCTAAAATACCAGAATTTATAAATGGGAAGCACCAATGGTTTGTTTTATTGGAATTAAAAAAGATAAAATTGTTTGAAACTGTAGATGAACTTTTCCACAGATAATGTAGCTTCTATAAAATAAAATGTTATTTTTATATGCTATATTTGTATGAATATCTAGCTTTCAAAATTCAAAATATTTGTTTGTTAAATGTTTTTTCTAAATTACAAATGCTTACCCTTGCTGTATGTTTGAATTATTGATTTTTATATCTTCCTACATTCTTAATGTTTTCCAATAAAGTTTTATTCTACCGTAAATTTGTCTATATTTTGATTCAAAAAATATCACATGCAGCATCACTGTGTTTATAATCACTGATGTACAACAAAAACAGCTTTTTTACCATGCCAGTATTATAAGCAAGCCATTTTTTACAATTATTATTAATTAAAAGTTTTTATTTGACATATTTAATAAGTGTTAATCCTACTTATATATGTATTTAAACAAACAATTAGTGTTTTTTTTGTCTACTCAAGCAGCTATTTAAGCTGATAAAGCCTAATGTGAATTCAGCTTAAAAATTAGCAATCTTGTCAGTGAAATGAAAGTTGATATGGTTGAGTACAAAATGATGTAACTAAGCCTAACAATAGCCTGATCTTGTTCGACAAAAGAAATTTCCTATCATCCTGTAATATCATTATTCAAATGAAATATAAAATGAAAAAGCAAGCTTGAAAAAAAATCAAGACTGTAAATATGGCCAAAGTTCTTTACAAAAATATTAGCAAGCTAAGCTTTTTTTTTTCTTTTGTTCTGATCTTTACACAAGTCTCTATTGAAGTGGAAGCTGTACTGGCTTACACAGTAGAAAAGAACAGTAAATGACCTTTTGTTATATGTTTAGGTCACTAACCTATGCCTATTTAAAGTTGAGGTATAAACAATTTACATAATACCATGACAACCGAGGTTGACAAACAGTGGTTAGCTAAAATCAATAAAAACAGACTTTTATTAAAATAATAAGGTTCAAATTGCCATCATTTGGTTCAAAATATTTTGAATTTTCTATTAGAGGGTATGAGTGCCATAAGAAGCTCAGAAAAAATTCAGGAAATTCATTACACTAATGTTTTCAATAGGAGCTCCCTGAAATCAACCCAAAATTAAAATAAAAAATATGTATAAAGTTATATAAATACAACTTTTTATTGAATAAGTTTCAATTCTGAAGGTTCTAAACAAAAGTAATGCAAAATGAAGAGTTATATTCATTATTACAAGGTCTTGTTTTATTTCCCCACTTAGCTATAATGTGACTGTTGTATTAAGTTATCATTAATAAAATCAAATGCAAGATCTTATAATTTGTGCATTTTTGAAAAAAATGAAATCCATTCAATGCTTTGGTAATTGGTGGGTTACCTGTTGTTCTTTCAC
The DNA here is from genome assembly GCF_000517525.1 of Limulus polyphemus. Taxonomy (NCBI): domain Eukaryota; kingdom Metazoa; phylum Arthropoda; class Merostomata; order Xiphosura; family Limulidae; genus Limulus; species Limulus polyphemus. Next base: position 226,248 of record NW_013666666.1, on the reverse strand, counting down.
TGAATGAAAGAAATGTACAAAAATAAACATAAATTTGTGGTCCTTCATCCACAAAAACTAAAAACTCGCATTATAGCTAAATGGCTGGTAAAAAAAATAAAAATAAAAGAACTTTGTAATAAATTCTTATAGGAGTTACTTGAAACATTACTAACTTTTGGCATGTACACACATATTTTATATACATACATGTATGTACGCAATGCATGACACTAAATATAAAACATATTTTATCATATACAGTAGTGAATTTACATATCACTGTTAAACACTGGGGGCTTTCTTTTTTAAATTAAGATAATTGGTAAGAAATTCTAATAAAAATTCAATGAAACAATATTTTACCTTGTAAGTTATTTTCCAGTTCATTAGTTATCTTTGGTCTTAGCTGTAATATTTTATAAACATTATGACAATGTTTTATGTATAAACTAAACTTTCTGAAGCCATTTCTTATTCTACAAGCAATGACAAAATGTGGCCTTGCAGGTAAGATTAGGAAATAAGTAAGAAACGAAAAAGCACAATAATTCATGCATGGCTAAGAAACATTCCTCACCTTTGAATGAAGTTCATTCCTCTCAGCTTCCAATCTCTCAATAGTTTCTTTGTCGTTTTGTGCTTGCATTTCTAATACTTTGACTTTCTCTTCTCTAAAAAAATAAATTAATATACTTGAGTTCACCTAAAATTTTTTATTTAGTTTAAACACTATATATTTGCATTAGTACTACTCTAAGAATGTCATTACTATTGGAAATGTCCAAAAACACCTTAGTATGAATGTTATGAATTTACTTATTTTAAACCCTTCTACTCCAGTTATTTAGCTATTTACAAAAGGCTCTAGTTTCAAAGTAATAATTAGAAACTTAGGAACTCAAAGATAAACAAACTTAAAATGATGAATTGGTAGCTTTAAAACTGACGGCAATAAAAAAAAAAAGAACTTTTACCCTTCATAATGTAAAATTTAAAGCTTCAAAAATGTCGAAGATTGAAACTGATTTTATACACACATACTGCACATGAACTTTGTCATAAAAACAAGATAGTTACAAAACTATAAAGCTGTTTCCCAAATATTTCTATGTTTAGATGCAAAAAGACATGTCATAAATATCAGTTAATAACACTAAACATGAAGAATAAAGTGGCCCATATCATAAGAATTATTTCTTTCAATTACAAATATGCAAAGGAATACTGTTCAAGTTTACAAAGTTTATAAGAAAACAAATATTCGGATATTAATGACTTTGGCTAAATATGCTTGAACTGTGATTCACCTTTATAGAACTGACACTTTCTGTTCTCAAACATGCTGGTTTAGATAGCAATGAGGTAAATGATTTCCCTACAAAATTAAGCTTTTGAATGAGATAAAAAATGGATTAAGATTCTCATTAGTACAGAAGTCCACCGGAAAATTGTGCATAGATTAAAATAAGGCTTACTGATTTAAAATTGTTCAGATATTACATTTACATGTGCTACTGATTTCTTTTTAACTACCTCCATTCAGATTATCAAAAAAGATTTTATATTCTTGTAGTGTGTGTTCTTTACATTTTAATGTAACTTTTAAGAAGAGTACTAAGTCAAATTATTGTCAAAACTTCATGACTTTATTTACAGTTAAAACTAAAATTATGCAAGTATTGGGTCATTTCTACAGAAACACAGTGATTAAGATTTATGTACAATATACATTATTTGTTACCAGGTAAGAAAACTTGTTCCAAGAGTGTAATTTCTGTTTATAAAAGTTCCCTAATTTGAAGAAATCATGCTTCATTTTTTCATATTTAAAAAGGGAGCTGAAACATTGATGGAGGATCCTGTATTAAACTATGGATGATGGCTTGTTATCTAAAAACACTTCATTGAATATTATATTTCTAAAACAATATATCAAAATGAGATAAAGTAGTTATCAAGAAGTATATTAATTTCAAGATGTAAATGTAAATTTTCTTTTCATCTGTATTAAAATACTATAAATATATGAAAGAACATGGAAAAAATATTTTTTCAAGACTTATAATCAGATCTTGAAAAACCTGTGAAACTTAATGCCACTTAAACTGGAGTATTATGCAAACATTCGGGAAGATATTACTCCTCTGCAACTTCTATATCTATGAACATTATATCATAAAATGTTTACTTTTCTGGGAACATAGTGAATATTACAATTAATTTTATTCATGATGTTAGAAAAAGATGTAGGTCCAATAAATAAATTTAACACGTCCACCTTTCAAAAGTGCTTGAGTTATAGGTTATCGTATCTTTGTGTTAAATTGATTTCTTGAACCTATGTGTTTTTTCTAACACCATGAATGTATCTCCACATAAGGAACGTGTACCCAATTCCGGTAAGTAAACTCTTCTAATTCCTAACATAGGTATTTTAGGTGACTCTATGCTCAAATATCTACACAAACACTTAATATTTATTAATGGACACCTTATCCTTTTGAAATCCATCAGTGATGCTAAAATAAATGATGCTGTATCTATGACCATTTCCCTTCCTGAATCTATCCAATTTCTGATAATTCATTTTGGAACTAATGATCTGAAACAGGCCAATAAGACTGCTGATGACTGCTTTTCAGAGCTCCAAAACACAATAGCCTATATCTTTAGCCTAAGACCATACATTAAACTGGCTATCTCTAGAGTAGTCCATAAACATGCAAACACACACCTTTCAACAGATGATTTCAACACACAAAGCACCACACCAATAACACAATGAAGTTCAATATTTTAACAAATTAACCAAAATCCTTTGTAAACTCAACACTCAACTTGCCTTTATTAACCACACAAACCTAATACCACCCACTGATTTTCTCACACATGATGTACTTCACCTCAACTTTTCTGGAATCTTTATCTTGACTTCAAACTTCAAATACTTTATCTCTTGCTGTATTCTCCCAGTCTTGTCTTCCAAGTCACCCTAACTATCTCACTTTGCTATTTCTATCCAGACTCTACATCCCCTCCTTTCTCACACTCTAGTGCGTCTGTCACTCAATCTTTTCATCTAACAATTCATTCATTCTCTCACAGTGAGCTTCCAGTCTCAGTTGGTTCTGCTAATGAACTCAACACAAATCACACTTTCCTGCCAACATAAAGTTCCACCAATAAAAACATTCATTCTTCTGTTGTTAACTCTTCCCTACTCACAAACCCTTCATCTTCCTTCTCTTCAAAACTACACAAAACATATGCTAGTGCAAATACTGCATGTTCTATGTTACAATCTTTGTCAGTCAACCGTGCCATCATTTCTCCTGCAGAGTTCCAAATACAAAGTCTATAGTATTTTTACTCAAATTACCAATACTGGAAAGCTGGAATATAAGATAAGAACTTCCTATCTTTTCTCATTTCTGAGATATTAATATATTTATTGAATTAACCAAGGTGGCCCCACCCACCTCTTAAATTTTTTTAAATACTTGCTTACCTACACCTACTTTGCCCAATGACGTGTGTATAACTAATCCCAATGAGGGAAAATCTAGAACAGAAGCAGAAACAGTAAATCTTCTGCAACCCACAACACAGAAGACAAGTCAAGCGGGGAAGATGGACAACCCAAAACCTATGTGAGGACTTATGTGATTGGTTCACTTGATCTCCAAAACCAACATTCATATGAAGGAAGGAGGAGGGCACCCAATTGGAGGAGTGAACTGCATTTGGGCATCTCAACTCTGGGAAATAGTTACTCATCCGAGGGATCTTGTAACTCTCTCTACACCAGCAGAACACCACCACCCTACTCTGAACTAAATGGTTATAGCCATCTTTGTGGAATGCATCCAGCAGGTTGCCTCCATGGTCTACCATCCTAGCAGCTTGAGCTTCCTTACTCCACTGGAAGAAAGAGGGGGGAAAATGTGGTGGAGAGTCTGACAACAACCTAGACAGTGCAATGGGTGATCATGAAACCCTATTTTTCAAAGTAGACCACACCAATTTATTCAATCTAGGCTTGTCAGGGATGGGCAGCAATCCCCTTCTGCTTTACCAATGCTGTCCATGGGTGGTACAGTCTGGCATGGCATATCACAAGGAATTTAAATTCTAGTGATCTTGTGAAACACCCATCTCAAGGATGAGTGTACATAGCCATGGAAAATGTATAAGAATCAACATGGCTTACAGTGCAGATTTGATAGCAAGATGTCTGTGAATGGTTATAGCCTTCTAAGTGAAACTCATTTGGACTACAGACAGAGTACCTGGTCAGGCAACACTCGTCACAGAGTGGGATCCAAAGTGAAGCTGAAGCAGGAGCCCCTGAAAGAAAAGAAAGCATCAGTAAAGACTTACCTTGTGTCACAGCCACGCTGAGGTCTGTAGAATAGCCACAGGTGGCAGGCAATACCCAGAGGAAGCAGAAACAGTGATGTGGTGTAGGTAGAAGGAGTCAACATGTGTGGAGTCATCCACATGCTCAATCGTAGAATCTCCTCCAATGGCCGACAAAGACAGAGGCAAGGGAGAACATAAGGTGACAGATTTGATGTGAGAAAACATGAAAGAGATCACACTGGGAAGGAGACAAGGAGGAATAGGCCAACTGGATCAAACATCGAACCCAGTTGGTCAGGGTAACCGAGGAAAGATCACGAGAAAAGGAAGGTTGCCAAGTGATAAAAAGGATGGGAACGAGGACCCAAAAAGAAAGCCGTGCTAGCAATATAACAATGGACGGCATGGACAGGATAGAGGAGTCTATCCGAATCAGGATGAGGGTAGAGATGAGATATAGAGGATAGGGGAAAAGGAGGACTGACCTTCTTGAGCTGCAGAGGTCTTAGGAAGGAAAGTACGATCCAGATAAAGGATAAAGTAGAAGTGATACAAGGTCCGGGTAACGTTGAAGAAAAAATATCCGAACTAAGATGTCCACAGGCTAGAAGCAGGAGGAAATATAAACAGGGAACATGTAGACAGAGGTTAGAATGGAGATAAAGTGAGGGCATGAAGGAACATATTAATGTCCCAGTCCGGGAGCAAGGGACAACACGGTGGTCAATGGAACCAGAAGGAATGAATCAATATGGAAAGGACAGGGGAAGCAAAGACCCTGCAGAAATGAGAAAAAGGAGGTATGGGATAATGCCACCCCAAAATCAAGGAGACTGAAGAACCCCTCTCAAAGAGCTACATGAGAAACTCAGAGATACAGGCAACGTTGGGTGAGAAGCCCTGAAACCTCAAGTCAATGCCCAGGAGTGATAAATATTCCACTTGTGTTGATAGATGGCCAAAGAAGAAGGGCAAATGGAACAAGCTAAATATGAAGTTACTATGCGAGAGAAACCAGAACTCTTCACCGGGAATCTAACAAAAGCCAGGCATTAAGACAGAGAACAGATGGTGTGAGATTGAGCACTAGTGACTGGTATTGACAGAGCAAGTTGGGATAGAAAGGAAGAGGAGGGATCACCTGCAGTTGGAACAAATGAGGGAACAAGGGTTGAGCAGGATAGTAAGGAGCAATCAGAAGGAACACGCATGGAGTGGCATGTATGAGGGAGACCACCCAATGGAGTAAATGGATGGGAGGGTAAACATAAAGGAACAGATTAGACCAATCCTGGTTGAAGGCATTGACAGCCAAGGCTTGAGGATGGGGAATTTGGGACCGAGGTAATTTGTGATTGAGGGTGGTGGCAAAGCCATTCGTATGGGGCATACCCAGATGCAGATAGATCCACCGAAAAATGACAGGAGGCAGGGACCACTCTGTGGGAGAAATGCAATACGGAAGGGAAAGATGATCAGTTACGAGATTGAAAGTACCCAGTACATGACACATCATCAAATGAATGCAATGTGTGTGGGTTTACTAAAGAAAATCCACAGTGCAAAAACACAGGGATCTGGAATTAGTGCCACCATGGTAGAATTGTTGGAATGGATCATAACCAGCCAGCCACTGGCAAGAGAAAGAAAATGATCCAAAGCCTGATGAACAGCCAGGAGTTTGAGAACACTGTTGTGAAGGGTATAGTATTCTCCTCCACAAACCAATAACCTGAAACCTCCTGGTGATCCACCCAGGCACTCCAGCCCTTAAGGGATGCATCTATGAACAGATGTAAATCTGGCCACAGAAGAGGGAGCGGGACCCCTGCCGACGTGTGGGCCCTGTTCAATCACCAATGGAGATCATCTACAAGGGATTAGGGAAGGGATATAGAAGCATCCAAGGGATCCCAGGCAAGGTTCCATTTATCGTGAAGGACTAATTAAAGAATCTGCATATGGACCCTGCCCAGGGGTATGAGAGGGTCATGGAGGATCGCATCCCAAAAGCGATAGAACCTCGCGAGCTGTAAGTGAGAGAACAGCCCACTCCATAGAATCGAGTCAGAGAGGTGAAGGTTGGGCCAGACTGAGAAGGATGTTGAAGACAACACCCAAGTGGATGAGGTATTGGGTAAGTTGAAGACTTCTCCAATTTGACCAACCAGCCCACCCACACAGCTTTGGTCAGGAGCTGACAAGTGTGATAGGCCGATTCCAGTTCCAAATGAGCAAAAAGAAGCCAGTTGTCCATATAAACATAAAAGTGCAATCCCATGGCATGAATATGCTGAGCAAAGGAGCAGACCACATGACAAAACATGTATGGTGATGAGGCTAGGCTGAAAGGTAAGGTGTGAAACTGGTACACAACGTTCCACCACAGGAATGTGTAGGTAAGCATTGGAAACATCTACCTTAGTCATCCAAAGACCTGGAGAAAATGACCACCAAAGAGAAAGGTATGTCTCCATGGTAAAGCGAAGAGTGTGAACATACTGATTGAAATGGGATAAGTCAATGACAGAATGCCAGTCTTCTTGGGAACCACAAACAGGCAGGAGTAAAAACCCTGTGTATCTGGTGAAACTGGTTCGATAGCCTGTTGTGCGATGAGGCCCTGAACTGCCTCTGACAGACACGCTGGCATGTTGAGGGATCCCATGGAGAAGGAAAGGTAACGGGAACATGGGAGGAAGGGATAGAAAAGGGATAATGTATCCCTCTTAGACCACTCTGCAAACCCAGAAATCAGCGACAAAAAGCCCCCACCAATGAACGAAATTCAAGAGACGAGTCCCCACTGAGCCTGAACCGACAATGTAGTCAACGTTACTGCTGTTGGCAGATTGTACATCATCAAGTAAAACATCCAGCTATGGCACTGCGGGAGGGTGGGATAGAGGTTGGTAAGGGGAAAGTCAGGGACAGGAACCGGTGCTGTGCTCGGCCCCGACAGCGACAAATGACAAAAGTTAGTAAGGGTAGAATGTTGATGGGCCAAGGCCACCCACAACTCCAATGACTCACGAACCAAGTTAAACACATAACCCCGCAGGAACTGCACCATGTGGAGGTCCCTAAGATAAGGAGCCTGGAGACGGGTCCATGCCCAAACCACGTCACGGCCGAAGAGGTATCAACAACACACAAACCACGTTTGAGAGCCAAAGACAACAGACGAACCAACGTAGAACTAAGAATGGAAAAAATTTCAGCAGAAAATCCCTTAGGGTTCCTGTGAAGATCCTCTGACAGAAGGTGAAGGTAGGAAAGGTACCTTAACAGGGTCATGAGGCATACTAATGCCCTCCTGATGATATATCCCCCAACAGGTCAACCATGGCTGAAAATACGGCATCAGATGCTGGCAAAATATCTGAAGTGGTGACTGTAAGTTTGGAATTCATAAATGAGAAAAAGCTGCAAACATGAGGAAGTAATGCTTTAATGAAAATATTAACTACACAACTATGAAGTGTAATACATAAAGTGAAGAAAAATAAAAAAAATAAACCACTTCAAGGTAACTGAACAATGTATGAAAGAATGTCTGAACTCAACAGCTGCCAAACAAGAAGTGATAGTTCGGTAGTGGTGCATAGAGGGAGTCACATGCATCACATGATAGTATTGCTCTCCTGTTGGTGGAGAGGTGATTCATGATGATTTGCATAAGAGGCGTGTTGGAACTTCGGATTTCAACAGAGGGATGATGAAGGCTTGTGAAATGCAACACAAAACGAGAATAGCTAATACTGTGAAAAGAGGGAGTGTACCTTATCGGAAACCAGCCTTTTACCAATAACATCTATTCAAAAACCGCTTCCAACAGCACTTTTTTTAAACCCTTCTCTTTATGATAAAGAATTTACCATAGTAGCAAGCACTCTACCAGATACTATCAAAACCTCTCTGAAAGAAATACCTAAAAACACTTCATCCTCTACTAGCAATGAGCTCTCTCAAATTGTCACACCTGTAAAAAATAAGTGACCTCACAAATTCTAAAGTAATAGTGAACTCTTTCCACATGTCTCCATCATAATTAATATTTTAAACATAGCTCTTTCATATGCAGAACTCAGTATCCTTATTAAAGGTTTCAACTTCTGTCCAAACAACTACTTTGTTAATGAACCCAAATTTCTATCTGACCAACACAAATTTTCTCATAAATTAAGACTTTGCAAATTGTTTCACAACAAATTTCACCCTAGAAACAATCGACCTACACCTATATTCCATGAAAAGACCTCTTGGACACCTACACCAAACAGAAAAACACACTTAGAGAGTTATATTAAAGCTGTAAAAAATGACATAGTTCAAACCTTAAAACCTTACAAGCAATGTCACAATAATCTAAACCAAAAAGAGAAAACTGCTCTGAAAGATCTTAAGTCAAACAACATTAAACAAACCAGCAGATAAAGGTGGGGCTGTGTTATTCTTAACAAAGATGACTATATCGCTGAAGCTAACTGCCAACTTGAGGACACTAATTTCTACAAGAAACTTACACAGAACCCTACAACTCAGTTTACTAAAACCATCAGTGATAAACTTAAAGAACTTCTCCATAAGAAGAATATTAATAAAGAAACTTTCCAGCACTTGATACCCAGATAGGCTTGTCCAGATAGATTTTATCTTTTACTAAAAACTCACAAACCTAATAATCCCAGCTGACCCATATTTTCTAACAGAAACATGGCAACTGAGGAGCTGTCTGCTTTTGTCGACCACCACATAAAAAGTATTCCTTGTACTCTCCCTTTTCACATAAAGGACATGACTCACTTTCTTAATATCATAGAGAAAATCAATACCAACAAACATTTACAGCCTTCTGTGTACAATGGATGTTTCTTCCCTTTACACAAATATTCCACATGATGAAAGATTTGAAATTCTGAAATCTGCTCTAACCTTTTATAGCCCACCAGAATATCAAACAGTAACTGATCTTGCCAGCTTTGTCTTTATCTATAAACAACTTCAAACTAAATAATAAGCATTACCTTCAGGTTAACTGTACTTTAATGGATATCAAAATGGCTCCTAACTATGCCAATATATTTATGGGTCATACTGAAATTAGATTTTACCAAAAATTCCCATAAAACCTCAAACATGGAAATGTTACATATATGACATATTTTTCACTTGGACAGTCAGTTCCGAATCATTTTACTTCTTATGCCAGTACCTTTCATAAACCAATCAAGATAACCCTTGATTACTTCCATAACCAAATTAACTTTCCCAATGTCACTGTCTTTTTAAAAAATGGAATATTACACACCGATTTGTACAGTACACCTATAGACAGACCACAATATCTTCACTATAAAAGCTGCCACTCTACTCACACTACATGAAATATTATCTACAGTAAAGATCTCAGAATAAAAAAATCTAATCAGATGAAACAAATTACAGAAAACACACCAAGAATCTTAAACAAACCATGTTACGAAGAGGATATAAAGATACCATAACTGACAGACAAATTGAAAGAGCTAACAACACTCAATGAGAAACAATCCTTAAGCAGTATAAGATTAAAGTTTCAAATAGAATTCCTCTTGTTATTACCTATCACTTTAAACTCAGAAACATTTTTCACATTCTGAAAAAACATTTTCATCTATTACAACCAAATGGTTGCCTTAGATAAATATTTCCTGAAGTTCCCACAATTCTTTTTTTTTGTTAGTGAAAAATAAATTACAAAAGATTGCTCTGTAAGATGTGCAACAGTGACCCTTGACAAACTCTAGTAAAACGAAATTCATCATCAACACAGGTTGAGTACAGTTAACAGTACACTGTCTTAAAGTAATCACTGTATATTAACCCCTTACTTTCCATACAGGTACTTGGTAAACCAGCTATTTCTATTCCCAGGGACCATATGAGCACAATACAATATGCATTTTTCACACTGAATACAATGAGACTGTTTGAAAGACCTTTCTTTAATAAAATATACATAAATAAATCAAATATAAAATTTCTGATATTTTGTTAAACTTATCATTTTCCCTGGTTCCTGGGAATACAAAATGTCTGGTCACAAAAAAGGTTAAACATACTTATATATTGAAATAAGGTCTGTTATTTGAGTAGTTGTTTTAAAATTACATTAGTTTATAATATACAGAACAAATTTTATTATTTGTCCATTTTTTTGTAAAAATTTGGTAAAATGTCTTTGAAAGATTACATATTATAAGAGCTAAAAAATACACAAAAATATTAATTTATAATTAAATGTTTTTACTTTGTTTGAGCCAATCGAAGATTTTCCTGTAGTTGAGATTCTTTTTCCCATATCTGACTAGTAAGGTCATCATTGGCACTGCACTACAAATAAAAATATATGCGAGCATAGCATATACAGATAAAATGTTACAAATCAAATTGTAAAAAACGAAAATGTTACAAGCTATTCATTAGTAAATATCACTTGTTCAATGACATAGAATAGAAATAAACTACTAATAAGAGTTTGACAATTAAGTTAATATATTTATTTTATGGATAATCAAATAAAAGAACTCATGGAAATCATTTTTACTTTTATTTATTGTGATTTCTATTTCAGTGGGCAAAGATATCTTTTAATTATAAAGCAGAAAACTACCAAGTATTCAAACTGCAAGATTTAATACAAAAAATGAAAGTCAATTCCATAATACTCAAGATGTGTCACAAATTGCATGATAACTGTTACAAAAGGTTAATACAAAGTATGTTTTAAACTTATATTTGCCGGTTAGCACTATTAGCTTCATCACATTAAAAAAAACAACCCACACTAAAAAAAGTGCTAATTTTATTACAGCAAAGGAGCTTTTAAATTACCAGAGACAAATAATTTGCCATGTATAAATATAAAAAGGAAACAGCTTGTTTCAAAATGAAAACTTTTTTATATTTTTAAGTGAATTCTTTTTCTCAGTGTTAAATGCAACTCAACAGTTAATACATTAGGAGAACATAAAGATCTGACATTTTTGACCATTATGGATATTTTGAACTTTTACATTGATGTATTGTTGAAATTAAAAGCTATAAAAAACTTGAGAAATTTTGTCTAAACATGAGTACTGAAACAAATATACATGTATATTAAAAACTAAAATTTGTTGTAATAAAAGTCCTACAAAAGAACTGATGCCCATCACTAAAAAATCTCTGTTTAAAAATTATAATTTCTGTAAATTAGCTTTGGAAATTGGTTGAAACTATACAAAGATGTTAAAATTCTTGCAATTTTCCATATTTAATGAAGGCTTTTAACAAATTTGTAGCAAAGCCAATGTAAACTAAGACCTCATATAGTTTTCTATTGACAAATTAATAAAGTATTAAAAATTCTATTCATATATTGTTGTTTAGTCATTTTCATTTAGCAGAAATTCCAATTAGTGAAATGATTAAACGACATCCACAAAAAACTGACAATTATTTTATAACAACTCAACTCATAACTTTGACGATAAAAGTAAAAAACTTACATTTTGTTTAGGCATAACATATTTCTTTTTTCAAAAACAAACATTTATGAAGATTACTCTAAGTCTGCTCATTAAACTTACAGTTACATTTGTATTTTACAATTTAGACTTATTAATCTACACTTATGTCAGCACATAACCAAATCTAAAAAATTCTCAAGGTACAAATATTTTGCTTTATAGCATGTTTGAAATGAAACAGCTTTTAATTTAGCAGCTTGGAAAGCACACAAAAAAAAACACTAGTAAATTCCAGTATGAAAATTGTTAATAATAACTGTCTTGCTAGGGTTTATCACAAATACATCTGCTCAAAACTTCATTTTTACATGCAACCACAAGAGTTCAAAAATGTTTAGAAGGGAACCACCAATTAATAAAACTGTATAAACAGAAGATTAGAATAAAATGAAACCACTGCTCTACTATTATACATGTTACATTTTCTCTGTTTTTAAGTCAGGGTGACAATATCCCACTGAATAAACATATGTTATGTGTTCACCCAGACTCTCATCCAAGAGTTTATTGGAATGATTACTCATAAACATTAAAGTAAACACAGGCAGATAGATATGTCTATCAAATGTACAAGCCTAAACCATAGAATATATAGTTAGGTAATACTACTATAATCAAAATACACCTGAAGCTTTAAGATGTGATATATAAACTACTATGCATGAATTAGACACTACCACTTAGTTTTCTGTGAAAAAAAGGTGTCCAGGATGAAATATAATAAAACCCTTATTTATATGAATATATATATTACTATATGAATGATGTGTTAGGTTTAAACAAGTTCTGAAAAAAATGAGAAGTAAGAATGTCTGAATTGACAATAGTAATATTTTTGAAAACTAGTCACGTAGCTTTTAGATGTTGTAATGCCATTGGTATTATAATGACTTCAACAACACATAGCATTCCACGCATTTATTAAATTTGCTATTGTAAAAGTATTTTAAAAACATTTTTTTCTTTGACTATTAGTTATTATTTGTTTTTGTTAAAAAATAGATAAAATTTATTCATTATTATTATTTTTTGGTAGTGGTAAAGAATTCATGAAGAAATAAGAGAAAGTTCTGGTGATCACTGACCATGAATGCCTATGAGGGAACTTGCTACGCTGACAAAAGCTCAACATATTAAGAACAATATGCTAAAATTTTGTGGGCATTATACCCTAAAACCAGACATGATATAATGTCCTCAACACCTGTTAAGAATGTCCAATACTGGCATTCAGTTGACCCTAGACACAATTGCCTAGTCAACTTGTGAGATAGCAAATTCTTTTTTTTTTATAATTATGGTTGTGTTTATCATTCATTTATTATTTCCTTCTATTGTTTAGTTTATCTATGAAATTTTAGCTGCATTAAAACCCTAACTCACCTTCTACATAATTATTTGTATTTGAGTAAGAATATATATGTGTATGATGAAACTGACATCAGCTTCCCTAGCAGTGACGTACAGAAGACTCTCGTGACGTACTCTGTGAATAAATACCCTGCCAGAAGTTTCACTGAGATAAAGAGAGAATCATGAAATAGTTATTGCTCTTTGTCACTCAATATTGTTATTGATATTGAAAGGTCTTGTTCGAATATTGTATTTGCTGTATTTAATTTTCGGAGTTAGTTATTTTTTCTGGATTCCATTATTCTGGATTTATTAATATTTATACTAAATGTTTATTAATATTTTTGTGAAGTTCTGGCCAGGCTTTTGTTTATTAACTGTGTTGAAGTTATTTCTAAGTGTTTTTATTGTGAATAAATTATGTTTTTGTTGTTGAACCCTGATTGTAGTGGCATGTTCATTTATTCACAATAGCATATAAAATATGCTTATGGTACTAAAATGTACACTTATAAATACTGCAAACATACACAAGTTGTGGCAAAAGTAATACCCCATGTGTTGAAGTATATCATGCACCTTAATGTCACAAATGATCCTGGTAACGTCTTTCCATTGAATCTAAAGTCATTGCTATCACAGCAACCCCTTTCAGTCTTCTACACCTAAAACAGTCAATAAATAAGTTATTTCACATAAAACACTATTTTAACCAGAAAGTTGACAACTGGTTGTGTTGCTACATAAGTTATTCTCATGTCATCCAAGTTCTTAGTTTTAGGGGTCTTATTTTTCTCACTACTCTAAATGGAGGATGAGATAAGCAGTTTTTAGGTGTTTTATCATTTCACCCCTTGTGTTCTGATGCTGAACATTATTTATCAACATGACAGCATACTGGAGTCCACTTGTTCTTAGTCACTGACCAAGGCTTCTCAGCAGCGAGATTACAAAAGCTGTTGATGTAGGAGCCAATAGGTGCAAGAGCCTCAAACTAAACCCTGTGGTAAACATTGGAGCTTTGGTCACAATCACAAATACTGGATCAGCAACTGCAGAGTTTGGATAAAAAGATTCATCATCATGATCATTTGAGTTTCTTCCAGACTGATTATCATAACTGATGAAAAACAGAAGAAGACTTTCTGCTGTCTCATCCTGAATATACCTATTACTTTAGTGGAAAATTTGGACTTCCATTTTAGAAAATGTGGGTATCTAAGGTATCTGCATTCATTGAATGCCATTGTCAAGTGTATGGCATGGTTGGGGTCTGTACATGCAGGTGTCTCAGAGACTGGTCTGAAATTTGTAACTAAGACAGCAAATATTTTCAGCATGTATTAAGATTTCAAATAGATTTGTATTACTCAAAATTGTTTTATTGAAGTTCATGAAATAGTTGTAATAATAAATAATGATTCCGTATATTATAAGATATAATGACATATATTACTTAGTAAAACTGTTTCTTAGCCATGTCAGTCAATCTGTCTGACTCTGGTAGTGTCTGTACACCTGACTTACATTTTAAAGTTCTAGTAGCTCACCTGATACTGGTACTGTTCTTGTAGATTAGAAATCTGGTTATGAGTATCTTGGAGTTGAGAATCCTTTTCTTTCAGTTTTTCCAAGAGCTGATAAACAAAAAGATAAAACATGTACTTCACCAATATAATTTCTTTATAAAAGTAATACAAACAGTTTTATATTATATGTATCATTTAAACATGGTCTAAGTGCTTGGATGTTGAAGTAGACTATAATTCCATAAACATTCATCAAGAAACTTGAAACTAACTCCTATATAAGTATTGAAAATGTGTAGCTGAAGTCTAATTTACAATAAAATCAACTTAAATCTCATTTTGATGATTCTTTTATGAAGTTCTTGATATTACTATCATACTTCAATTTATACATAATTTTCAATGTTGAAATTACTATCAAACCTACAGTTTACTGTTTATCTATTTGTGTAAGCTAAAAGCGTAAAATCCAACATTTGAACAGTCAAGTGTGATGGTAAACTTACGATGATTGTATAGTTTTGTTTTCATTTTCAACCAAAAACCCACTGTGAAAGAAGCTGTTGTGATCATCACTTGAAAATGGGACGTAAGCTTCTCTCCACGAGCATCTTTTACTACGCACCTCAAGGTTTTAAGTGAGTCATATCTAAAATTTAATTAAACTATTTTTTTGTTCCAGTTATACCAATTAGTATAGCATAAAATCATAGCTAATAATCCATATTTTAATAGTATATTGTTTTAAGTTCTTAATTTTATAAGGAAATATTTTAAAAAATCCTGAATTTCTTCTAGTGTGAGAAATGAGAGATTTTCTCTCTCTAGGCATCCCCCCTTCTCTATTTTATTCACCACCCACCTGACAAGCACAAAATATAATGTAAATTACTCACTATAAAATTGTCATTGCTCTGACAAACACAATTTTAATAGCCTTCAATCTTGTTTGGTTATAGAGCCATCACATAGAAAATCAGACCTCTCTTGCCACATCCACCCTTTCAGGATTTGTCAATAGCTCTTTCTTATGTTTAATAATATATTATTTATAACCAATCGAAAGCCAAGGTTTTCATGTATCAAGTGATATATTATAATATATTGTTTTTTGTACAGAGAATTGTCAATTTCTTTTTCATTACAAGTTTCATTCCCAGAGGAAACACATCGACTAGCTTGGATGAATTTGTGACAGCTCTTATCACATAGTCAGAAAGCCAGAAAAATTGTGAGTTATGAGACATTGTTTGCTTTTCGTATGTTATTATTCTATGTTTTTTTGGTGCATTATTTAATTAAATAAAAATTATTTAGTGAAGTACTACCATTAGTATAAAAAAGTAGGCTTAAATGTTATTGACAATCAACAGCAAAAAATAAAAAAAAAGGGTTGCAGCCCAGTTAAGTAATTTCTTGTTTTTCATGTGTGTTCTTTATTTATTATTATAAAAGTACCCAAAATATAAAAATATGAAACTCTTTAGGTTAGTTAAGGTCAGATTAGGTAAAATAAATAATAATACAATAAAAATTGTTCATGAGGCATGCATGTGAGCAGCTTGTGGGTAATATAATTCGATAGCATAATAGTTGAATGTGAGTTAAAACTTGTAACAGCACGAATAGTAGTTAGAGATGGTTCAAAGGGCAATAAAACAATAAAATTTAAGTATAAATATATGTATGCTGTTATGAGTTTAAAGCTAGTTAAGATAAACAAATGTAGTTTCATGTTATCATTTGAAATCATTCTAGAAAGAAAAAAAAAGTCAATTTAGATTTAGATTTTCTGGCAGTTACAAGGTCAGTCAAATTGATCAACTTTGTTCAGAGTTAGGGTACAGAAAATAACAGATAAAATATACTGAAAAAAATTTGAGAAATGTATTTAGAAGGTTTTAGAGATTATGCAAATGAAATTTGAGATTTTAGAAGAAGAAAAGTATTTTTAATCTTAACATGAAAGTCACTTTGCAATCAGAGCATTTATGATGAAACAAAAAGTATACTATGAGAATTATAAAAGTCAATTTGGGGTCACGAACTCAGCCGAATGAACAAAATTTAACATTTCTAGTGTTTGACCAGATAAGTGTGATGTTGAACAATTTTAGTGTTCTGTTCACTGTCAAATTAAATGATGTATGTGAAAATAAATATTTTGATACACAATTTCAAAATGGGGATTAATGTTGACCAGACAGCAAAACAGTTATTAGAGATAAATTATTTTTACTGTTGTAATAAATTTATAAAAAACAAAAATCACCAAGAAATCTACACATTTAGTTTCCTACATTTTATGAACATAGTTCAACAATGCTAAAGGTATATCAATGTATTGAACACATCTATTCAATATAAAGTGTGTTTCTTTCCAAACAAGAAATATGTATAATCATCTGAATTTAAAACTAACATCCTTTGAACATTTATCACATCCTCAACATACCCAAATAACCTGCAAACCAACATTTTATTATTTCATGTCACATACCTTTTCCATTTGCTGTTGTAGTTCAACTGTTTCTTTTTCCTTGAGATGCAACTCATTTTGTAGTTGCTCCTTTTGCTGAATGAATATCTTTTCTAATTCATGCTTTTCACCAATGGAATTTTCTGTATCTCTCTGCATCTAAAAATAGGATACATTTCTTAGACAATTCCAGGTATTGTTTTATTGCAAATGGCATATAACCTTATGGTATACATTTATAATGAAAATCAAGTTAAATCAAATTCTTGTACATCTTAAGCATAGTTTATTAATATAATAAAAACTCCAATTAGCATTTCAAAGTTACAACTTTTTTAGATTTTACTTTATATACCACTTTATATAACAATAACATGTGCTATTAATGCAGTATTGGTTAGCTAAGCTTTGACAAATAAGTTAGTAGTACTTTATAGTGGATCACAATGCACATTTATGTTACATAAATTATTCATACTGTAAGAACATTACAATAGGTAATAACAGTAATCTGTGATATTTCATTAGAATAGAAAACCATGATTGATATCATACTGAAGCACTGAAAATTCCTGTGTCCAGAATCTTTCAAGCACCTAGCAACACCTCTGACTGTAACTTTTATCTTGTTTTGTATGTTTTCAAGAAATTTAGCAAGCTTTAAGTAAATATTACATGACTTTTGTACACAAAAAACAACAACAGATTTTTTAAACGTTTTTTAACTAAAGATTTGTTCAAGAATATATGAAGTCAGATTGTTCGCTGTTGTGAGTGCAAAGTGATTTTCGTGCTAAAATCAAAAATATTTTTCTTCATCTGAAAATTTTAAAATTTCATTTGTATAACCTATAATACCTCCTAAATAAATAACAAACTTTATATTTTATGTTATTTTCTCTACCCTAACTCTAAATGAAATCAGTGATTTCACCACACTTGTAACCATCATAAAAATTTTTAAATAAATGTAAATTCCCCTTTTTTTCGTTCTAGAATGATTGCAGATTATAACTGAAAATTACAATTGTTTTTCCTAAATGGCTTAATGTTCATAACAGTCTGCCTCTGTTTATACTTAATTTTATTGTTTTTATTGCCCTTTGAACTGTATCTAGCTAATAATCCTGCCACACAAGTTTTAAATCACGTAATGCATAAGCTCATGAACATACCTTGTGAAGAATTTTTATTTTTATTGTTTTTTTCATTATCTTACCTAATATAACCTAATAAGTTTTTAATTTTTACATATTTGTTACATTTATAATAATAAAGAAAAAATACAAATATAGTGCTCACCTGAGTTTTCATTTTTTATTGTGTTGACTGTCAATGAAACTTTTTTTTATACTAATGGTACTAATATATTAAATAATTTTTCATTTAATTAAATACTGCACCTAAAAAACAGAATAATAACGTGCAAAAAGCAAACAGTGTCCTATCACTATCATAATTTTTCTGGCTTTTTAACTTTGCAATAAGAGCCTTTAAAAATTCAGCTAAGCTCACTGATGTGATTCCTGTGAAAATATATTTGAAACTGAAGGACAAAACAGAGAGTGAAATGTACAGAAAACAGCATAATACAATATGTCATTTGATAGATTTAAACTCTGGCTTTCTATTGGTCATACATAACATAGTATAAAACATCAAAAAGAACTATTAGGAATTTGTGAAAGATGGGATGTGATGGGTGGGCATGGCAAGTGGGTCTGATTTTCTAGTTGATGATGTTGAGAAACAAGATTGAAGGGTACAGAAATATTCTTTGCCTGAGTAATATCTATATTACTATAATAACTTATATCTAAATTTCATACTTCTCAGAAGGATGATAAATTAGAAAAGAGGGAAAGCATAGAGAACAAATGCCGCAATTATCATACCAAGGAGTTTAAGGATTTTTTTAATATTTCCTTATAAAATCAAGAACTCAAAACTTATATAATTTTAAAATTTGGTTTATTAACTATATTTTTATGCCAAGTTTGTTTGTACATTGATAACAAAGTAGTTTAATTAAATTTTGAATGCAACTGTGTAAAAGGTCATGACATGTGCATTTTGACCTACCTGTTGCAAAAGGTTAAACAGCAAGTTTCATATTAACTCTTATCAGATCTGGGTGCATTGACTTAATGAACCTGAAGTATGGTTCTTTTTACTGCACTGTGAACAAAATACTGGATAAAATAGTTTCAAACTTCAGAAGAACTTTGTACAGATTATTTAGCTTCTGTAAATAAAATATCTTATTCTTTTATGGGATATTTGTATGAGTTTACAGCTTTGATATTTCAAAAAGATTTCATTGCGATACTTTTTTCTAAGAAACAATCAAAAATGCTACCTTTGTTGTAGATTTAATTACTGATTTGTATGTGTTCTGACATCCTTTTAACTTTCAAATAGTTTCAATTTTATTAATCTGTAATTTTTTCTTTCTTTAAGATGTGAAAAACACTACATGGAGTTTCACTGTATTTGTGATCACTATCATATAATAGAAATATTTTTTTCCATACCAAAATTATATGAAAGACACTTTTTTGTTTGACTGTTAATCAGAAGGTTTCATTCCATATATGTAATAATCCCATACAAGCTGTTACTTAGGCTGATAAGCCCTAATTTAAAGAAGACCTAACAAATTGGCCTTATTGGCAAAATGAAACTT
>NW_013666666.1:202252-205317 GCF_000517525.1 Limulus polyphemus | reverse complement strand
CTATATATATATATAATGTTTTCACTATTTCTTTTTTGTGATTTTCTTTTCCCATACAAGCTGTTACTTAGGCTGATAAGCTCTAATTTAAAGAAGACCTAACAAATTGGCCTTATTGGCAAAATGAAACTTCATATGGTCAAGTACAAATAACTAAGCATACTAATCATATTCAAGAGTAAAATATTTTTTTCCTATTATACTGTAACATCATAGTTAAAATTAACTTTAAAATGATAAAGCAAGCTTAAAAATAAATCAGGGCTGTAACTGTTATGATAGATGTTCACAGACATATTTTCTTCTAGCAACTTACCACCAAACTGAGCTGTAATCACCTTTTTCTGATCTCTATGCAAATTTTCATTGAACTAAAAACTATATATTTATATATTTTAGTATAGGCAGTTGGAAATAAAAGAAAAAGGGCCTTACACATTCACATCATTAGCCTACAGTATTTTGATGCTGAAAAATATGCAATTACATCACACTGATAACTGTCGTTGAGAATCAGTAAAACTGAACTTGTATTCAAGTTATAAAAGTGAAATAAGAAGTATATCTTACTCAAAGCTATTATGACTTTCCTCCTAGGGGGCTACAAATGCCATATTATGTCTTGAAAACATTCAGCAAATGCACAAACACTGATGATTTTGTTCAAAGAGAGCTGAAATCAACCCAAAATCAAAATTTACAATTTTAATGTATAAAATTAAATAAATGAAGTGAAACTTTTTTAGTGAATTGATTTCAACTCTCAAGGATTTTTTTAATGTGTAAAAGATCAAATACAAGTTTATTTTCTATAATTGGTTTTAATTCAATGGTGAGGCAGAATGCACCCATTTGGGCATGATGGAGTTAGATGCATTCAGTAGTAAAACAAATAAGCTGGATTTCATAATTACTGTAACTTTATTATTACTAGGGGAAACCTGTGGTGTAGGAATTTTTTTTTATTAGGGCATATGGCACCAATGAGTTTTTTAAAATTCTGTCTGTTCTTTTTCCCTCAAATTACCTACAAAATAAAACTGTAAATGAAATTTTTAAGACTTAAAATTTTGTTCTGATGTATATTTTCATACGAATTCTTTTAGATCTAAACTGATAACCTTAATTTCAATTTTTTCCTCACCCTCAATTGCACTTTTTATTTGTAGAGTTTAAACTTTCTGCCTGTGTAAATAAAACATGAAACAAAGATGTAAATCTGTGGTCTTTGTACATGTCTGTTACCTATGTCAAGTTCAAATAATTTGCCAAACAATGAAGTTTTGAAGTTCATAGTGTCAAAAACTATAAAATTCTTTGACTGCATTTTTTGTTTTACAGATTCCAAACTACAAAATCTAGGAATATTGTGAATACTTTGTCTGAAACTTAGAAGGTTTTCTTCTTTGTAATCTATCTATATAGAGCTCCCTTTCATCCTTATATGAATTGTGGATTTCTAAACCTTTAGTTATTATGTCGAAGGCTCTCCTTGATCACATAAAGGTAATAAATGAACACCACTTGTAAGTTGAAACTATAAGGCTCTGTTGTGAACTTCTCCCCAGCAAGAAGTTATAAATTAGTGTGTGTGTATGATGGAAGGATAGAAGTCAATCCTCCCTTTAAAACAGCTCTTTATAATCTCTAAAGTGAAGAGGCAAAGTTTGTAAATAGATATAGGAAGATAAAGAGTTTCTATTTATATTACCTTTAAATATTTATACAAGATATTGTATTAGAAAATTTATTTCAAGAAAATGAATTAGCACATGATATCGTTAAGCCTGTGACTGGACAATTGCTAAGCATGTGTGGAACCTGTCTTCTGAGTCAATGGTTATGGCTGCAGTGTGTAATGACATATACAGTTATATCACATAGTAGTTTCAATTTCATTATAAAACTGTTTATTTATTTGAGATAGCACTTGGTGTTATTAAGCTTGTGGTTGTACAATTGCTATGAGTGTGTGAAACCTAGTTTTCAGTTTAACAATTATGGGGATATGGTGTAATGGCGTACTATGCAATTATGTCATATAGTAGTTAAAATTTTATTATAAATTGTAAGTTCACCAAAAATTCAAAATCTAGTTCAAAAATATTCAATGGTTATTAAATCTTATGTTTGAAGTTTCTATGTTTTAGATATAGTTTCATTTATGAGTTAATTTTTATGAAAGCAAAAGTAGCCTATATGTTCCAACAATGTATATGCACTTACTTCTTCAATTTTATGATACAAATTCTCACGCTCTTGAGTTTGGTTGCTAAGCTCTTTTTGCAGCTGCTGTCTTTCTTGATCACTAATGTCCAATTCATTTTTTAGTTTTTCATTTTCCACTTGGAGAGTGTTCAAAGATTCCTGCTGCTCTTGAAATTGTTCTTGAAGCTAGTATAAATATGAAGTATTAAACAGTGTTAAATTATTTAACAGCTGTTACACAATTTTCATGCTTTCAGAAAAAAGAGGGTAACTTGCTTATAAATTTTATTAGGTATATTTTTAAATCATTTTGATACTCTGAAAGATGTAAATACAATGTAAAGCTCAAATTTATAATGTGCTCTTACATTCAAATTATATACTTAAATATTTTGGCAGTGTGACAAATAAGCTGAACATTTATCATATGAAAAACTTCTTTTGTCCAACTATTTCATTACACTTTGCTCAAGTCATACACCCTCTTATTTAAATCTCTACATCTTTTTTTTTCATGTGTATGTTGTATAAAATTACAAACCTACACTTAAAACTACAGCTTTTACTTGACAATTTGGTTTTGATGTACGAAATTCAAAAACTTTAGAACATATTTACTGCAAGTTGCTAATATGTATTTATTTTTAATTTCAGAAGCATTACAGATGAGAACTTAGTTCTAATACTCGATACAGTAAGCATTACAGATGAGAACTTGGTGATATTACTTGATACAGTAAGCATTACAGATGAGAACTTGGTGATATTACTTGATACAGTAAGCATTACAGATGAGAACTTGGTGATATTACTTGATACAGTAAGCATTACAGATGAGAACTTGGTGATATTACTTG
>NW_013666666.1:192525-201252 GCF_000517525.1 Limulus polyphemus | reverse complement strand
AGATGAGAACTTGGTGATATTACTTGATACAGTAAGCATTACAGATGAGAACTTGGTGATATTACTTGCATTACAGATGAGAACTTTGTGATATTACTTGATACAGTAAGCATTACAGATGAGAACTTTGTGATATTACTTGATACAGTACATATATCTTTTTCACCATGGTATTAACAATTAATGGAGTCTATCCTGATTCAAAATAAATGTTAATTCTGCCAACATGGACCATTAAAATAAAACCAAGTGTCTGTTTTGGATATTCACAATTAATTTTGAACAGATAAACTAAAGGGACAGCAGCTAGTCAACATAAACCACTTCCAAATCTTGGTCTTATCTCAACCGATTAGTGCTATTCGACTGTCTCACTCTGATAATGCACCAATGATTCTAAAATGTGGAGCATGATTATGTAGCAGTAGGATGTAAACCATGGACCATAGTTTGCACATTTCAACAGGTAACCACAAGTTTACAATCTGACCCCACCCCAAATAAAAAGATATCCTCCCTCAACTTCAGAGTTCAAAGTCTTGTATTACTCTGCAAATTAAATAAAGAACCAATAAAACTAACCTGTTCAACCTTTGTCTGAAATTCTAGTGTTTCCTGTGTCATCAATTGCAAACTGTTCTGAAGCTCCTGACTATTAGAATAACTTTCTGATAGTTTGGCATGAAGGCTGAAAAAAAAGTTACACAGAAGGAAAGTAAAAAACAAAAGAGTCTAAAATCTTAGGGGATTTACAGTTAATTAATTTTTTCAGTGTAAAAATTGCAATATTCTTTTTTAACTTTTTTTATGCAAGGGGGCCAGACTAAAGTCACTGAATGACAATCATTGATCAATCAATCATTCAACACACTCTTAATTATCACGAGTGGTATTAGAATTACTGTTTACAGTTTTGAAATTTCAGAGTTGCTTGAGGTATTAATGTATTTTTATATATATATGCTGGCAGCATGAAGGTTAACATTTTCTTAAATTGAAAAAGTATTTCTAATAATACTTACCTCCTCTCACACTACAGCTATTACTCAACTGCTAGGGTTTCTTCCTTTGCCAATCTAAGTATTGGTCTGATTTTTTCTCACTTGCTCCAGTCTTTTATACCCCACATAATTGCACTTGGCAATATTTGTCTTATGACACTCTCCACCTATGTCAATGCACCCTCTATCCTGGTACTGTATATAAGCACCTCATTCAGATGTTATTATTACTTTTTTGAGACCGACTCAATCCGCAGTCTCTAACACTGGCTCTTAGTACAGGGAAGAGTGTGATAGGAGGTAAATATTAGTGGAAATACATTTTTGATTTAAGAAAATGATAACTTCCAAATCATACTTACCTCTTCTCACACTACAGCTAGAATCCCACACTGATAAAATGAAGGGGCTGGTGAGGACATTATCTATACAGAATGTGTCTGCATAGACCATAGGCTTGCCAATAGAAGATTAGCACCCTAGTAGGGGAACTGCACTACATTCAGAACAGGTATGCTCTTCACAGAGAACCTAAATCATGCACTGTGGGTTGACTATGACGTAATCTGTCATCACCATTGGCCAGGCTCCAACCAGGTAGCAGAGGTACCATTGCTAGGGGTTGGAATTATAGGGCCATGGCAACTAAATCTTATGTTGGTGGTTAGGGCATTTGGACTGCAATATATATATATATACACACACATGTGTGAGTGGATCCCAATCTATAGCTACAGAGTGATGCATTCCAAGCCACAGAAATCTCAACGAGAAGGTAAACAACACCCAAGTGGACAAACCCTCTCTTTAACCTTATGAAATCCGAAAGGCAACACCCTAAAGGAATTATGAACACTCATCCTCACTCCCCAACCACGTGGACAAGGTAAATTACACTTGCTCCCAGAATTATGGGGAGGATGTGGAGCAAACTGTGCTCAAACAAGGACCCAGAATGGAACCACTCTGCTTTCAGAATTACGAGGAGACAATGGACTTTCTTCCATGAACAATGTATTGAACCAATACTGATCAAAAAAGAAGGGCCACACTCAACCCAACTGGATAGTTGAGCATCAAATCTGAACCAGCATTACGAATAGGGGTCCCGGGAAGAATTGCCCCCAACTTTGCACTCTTCTCTAAAAGTGGAGGAAATTCACCCAAACACTCTGGGGGAATAACTTTCACCCCCCCCCCTCGTGACTGGAAACTGGGAGTGGTAAGGACTCCCTAGCTCCACTAATAGAATACGGGGGGGTAATGCGCATTGGGGAGTTCTGAAGAACAATGCTCTGGAAATAGTGCAATAGGTGAACCAAATTCCCTAAATTTTTAAAAGCAAAACAACCCTGATTTATTCAATCCAATGATCGGCAGGATCCCCGTATGCTTTACTCATGATAGTCCATGAGTGGCAGTCCAGCATAGTACCATAATACCACCCAGTCTGCCTCTATTTGGTCTTATGTAACACCTCATTTCTACAGAGCCTGTTGCAACCTAGATAAAGTATATTGTGTTAATGGTTGTTAGTGCAGAATTGGTTTGATAAAAGCACACTTGCCTGGGCAACACTCACCACAGAGAGGGATCCTGTGGAAAAGAGGTAAGGGACCCTAGAAAGTAAAGAAGAGACAATATTAGTAATGAATATACATATCCCCTTTATAATCTAGCTAATGTTGTTAAGATAGCTACAAGGGGGTAGTCGAAAACCCTCAGAAGAAGATACTGCCAGATAATGTAAATAATGTAAGATAAAAGCATTGGAGGAGATCAACATACCAGCAAGCAATTCAACCAGGCTGCTAAGGACATAGAAATGTGACGATAGAGACCAGAATAAGCAATATGGATCAATATTTGTTCCCACCATGTCAAAGTAACCGGGAATAAATACCAGGAAACTGAAGGATCCCAATGAATAAAAAGTCACTGTCTAGCACCTCTAAAGGCATTAGTGTGGGCAACATAATTCTTCAAGGCTCTCACTGGACATAACAAATGATCAGGATCTGATTGGTCATAGAGGTGAGAAATAGCAATCAGATGAATCGGTGAAAAGGATTTATTCCCTTCCCTGGCTACCAGTGTCTTAGGTAAGAAAGACCTGTCTGGGTATAGGAGGACGTAGGTAGAATGATAAAGCAACCTCTGCACATGCAGTGCAAACAATGCTAATCAGCGATGTCCACAGGCCAGGAACAATAAAAAATAAACCATAAGGGAAAGGTAATACATGGTATATGAGGCTAAGGGCTCAAACAGACATTGAGAAAGAGCATGTAATACCACCTTAATAACCCAGCATTGGGGACTCAAATAATGTTTTTCTCTTAGAGTATCTAATGGTAGTCAATAAGGCCACCTAAAATAAGGCAATTGTGGAAGATGTGAAACCATGTCAAAAAGCCAGGTCAAAAAATGAGCTATGTATGGTTGGCATTTCTGGACAAAGTGGGTTCAACCTCTTCAAAATACACTGTCAATATTTGTGTCATTTCCTTTGATAAATGTCCAACATGGGACTATGCAAGGACTGAAACAGATACGTGACAACCTCAGAAGTTAAACCCTGATGCCGTACAAAGGACCTCCATGCATGAAGCTTGAGTTTCGGGATGGCTGGGTATATGATGTTGCATCGTGGAAGATGCGAAACCCTTGTCAATGAGCCAGTTAATAAAACGACCTATGGTTGGCACTTCTGGACAAAGTGGGTTCAACCTCCTCACAATACACCACTGTCAATATGTGTGTCATTTCCGTTGATAAATGTCCATTGTGGGACTATGCAAGGAATGAGACAGATACATGGCAACCTTAGAAGTTAAACCCCGATGCTGTGCAAAGGACCACATAAGTTACTTCATGCATGAAGCTTGAGCTTCGAGAAGGCTGGGTGTACAATGCTGGATCATAGCTGCCTCAACAGAGATGGCCAAAGAGGAAGTGGAAGAGATGGACTCTCTTGAGGGTACCTCAGAAGCAGAAACCATTTGAGCTGGCCAATCCAGTGCTACCAACAGAACACTCCCGAAGGTTCCTCAGAAGTGAAACTAGGGTTGAGCTGGTCAACCCAGTGCTACCAACAGAACACAACAAAGGGTTGAACGAATCATAGCTAGTACTCTGGGTAACATATGAATTGGTGGGAAGGCATAGGGGTGCAATCCCATCCAGTCATAACTTAATGTATCTGTTGGCAATGCCAGAGAGAGAGAGAGAAATAATAGAGACCAAAATGCCAGTAGTTGAGTGTTCCAATGAGTGGCAGATGCAACGATCATCTGTACACCAACCTGAGAGCAAATCCAATGGAAACTTTCGCAATACATTATCCATTCTGTCGGAAGAATCCGGCTGTGTCAAGACAATTGATCTGCTACCAAATTCATCACTCCCAGAACATGGCAAGCTAGTAGAATGATATGATGGGAGTGGGCCTAATAAAAAAGATCCAAGGTTTAAAAACAAAGAGGCCTGGACCAAGTGCCCCTTTGATGGGAAATGTAAGACCCCACTGTGGAATCGTTGGAGTGAAGCATGAGGATTTTTCCCCTTCAACAAGTTCAGACCTTGAGACATCATCCTTTAACAGCAAAAAGTTCTAAAACACTGATGTGTAAAAAAAACCTTGTTGTCCATCCCTAGGCCCTGGAATTCCTGACTGTTGAAATATGCACCCCATCCCTGAAGTAAGGAATCCGTGAAGAGCTGGATTTCAGTACAAGGTGGTGGCAGAGGAACACCTATTGTAGTATAGTTCAAATCTAACCACCACTCAAGAGCAAAGATGTTGATCCTGAATAAGGAGATTGGGGAATCCAATGGATCACTGTTCATGATCCATTGGTCACATAGAGACCACTAAAGGGATCTCATGTGCACTCATCCCAAAGAAACTGTCTGTTCCATAGCATGGAGCCGGATGGGAATTAACTGAGTTCGATTGAGATGCGTGTTGGAAAAGGCACCCAAATGAATGATATATAGTGTTGGAGTGAGAATAGATTTCTCAGCTCTGATAATAAAGCCTGCCTTGGTTGCTTCTGAAAGTAGTATCTGGGTGTGACATTTCGCCAATTGATGAGATAGTGCCAGCAGTAACAAGTCATCCATGGTGTGTGCACAGGCCTAGGGAATGGAGGTGATGAGAAAAAGCTCATACGATTCGGCAGAACACATGTGGTGCCGATGCTAGTCTGAAAGTCAGAGCCCTGAACTGCAGCACCTTATCCCCGTGCTAAAATGCAGATAGTGGCGGAATGACTCCACTATGGGAACGTGCAGACAGATGTGGGCAACATTGAACTTGGTCATCCAGTCCTGGTAAAAATGCAAATTCAGAGTGACTAATAACTCTCTTGTGAACCTTGGAAGATCTAGGAATTGATTTTGACAAGAAAGATCAATGACTGGATGACAATCTCCTGCCTACTTGAACACAACAAAACAGATGAGAATAAGAACTGGAACAACTCTCTCCACTGCCCCCTTAACCAACAAATCTGTGTATCTGCAGGAAGCAGAAACACTACAGGATGGGTGGATAATGGTGGTGAAGATGTTAACTGAATGATTAATCCTGATGCAAGGACCTTATCCATGGATTCATGGTAAAGGCATATGGCAGTCACTGCCACTGGTAGCATTCTGACCAAGCAGAAGAACCTCGTGGATATTGGTGGAATCTATTCTGGGTACCAATTGATCGAGACAACAGGAATGAATGCAGATGAGTGACATCAACCCTTGATTCCAGACTCTGGAATGCCTGCAAAAATCGAGGATTAGAGAAAGTGGGCCTCACATAACTCATGGAGGGCAGCAGCTGGTAGACAAACACCCTCCAAAAATGCCTCTCTACCCAACAACATATCAGCCAAGAGACTAGGGAATGTGCAGTAGCTGACAATCAAACCAAGTCAGATGCTAACATTTGCCCCAACTCATCCTCAAATAGGTGTGGTGATC
Organism: Limulus polyphemus; assembly: GCF_000517525.1. Classification (NCBI taxonomy): domain Eukaryota; kingdom Metazoa; phylum Arthropoda; class Merostomata; order Xiphosura; family Limulidae; genus Limulus; species Limulus polyphemus. The sequence continues at coordinate 195,271 of NW_013666666.1, read as the reverse complement.
ACTGAAATGCTTCCAACAAAAGTTGGAGGGATGATAAATATCTTAGCACTGTAGTTAGTATCAGACGAATCCTAGAAAATTGTGATATATTCGGATGGACCACAGACTCCATTCTGGAAACCCATATTTCCAGGAGTGGGTCTATTTGTTGAGAGTCTAAATACATGTCCACCTGGAGGTGGTAGGCTAAAGCATGTTGTTCCAACAAACATGGTGAACAAGGCATAGCTGTCCCTTCATGTAACTGAGCCGTAAGATTATCTGCATGAACTGCAATATCAAGGGATGTAGGGAGAACCAAGTATTTGCCCTTCCACCATTCTGCCATCAAGAAAGGCGTAGACTCAAAAGCAACCAGGGAAAGGCCCAAAACATCATTCATTCAATTTACCGACTGAAGAAAAAGAGCTGGGAGTGGCTGTACCAAATGGACATCATGAGAAGTTAAAAGAGTAAAAGAATGTGCTGGAAAAAGCGAATTTAGATTTTCTCCAGAATGTCCAGGATCACCTGCAAGTGCAGCCTCGGAGCCACCCTGGAGAAACAACACCAGACCAAATATATCTCTCCATCTCACTACAAATAAGGTTATGAACAGCCTCAACTGAGAGTGACTCTCTACTTTTGAGTGACACTAGATATCATAGGTGGGATAGGAGAGATGTGATTTGTCTCCTTCCCGGAAACAGTAATCTGAGAATTCATGCCATATATTGGCTTGTCAAACAGAGACTTTTTTTTAATGAAAGTCAAATAGCTAACAAAAAGAATGCTCAACATATCTACAATGGTCATAGTACAGAGAAACCTGTTAGTGAACGCTTTGTCGAGAAAAAAGTGATAATATTATCTGAATGAGGTGCTTATATACAGTACCAGGATAGAGGGCACATTGATGCAGGCAGAGAGCATCACGAGATATATATCGCCAAGGAAAATTAAGTGGGGAATAAAAGATTGGAGCAAGCAAGAAAAAATCAGATCAATGCTTAGATGGGCAAAGGAAAAGAAACCCCAGTATTCGAGTAATAGCTGTAGTGTAAAAGGAGGTAAGTAGTTTTGGAAATCTGTGTTTTGAATAGAAAATGCAGAATCCTGTGTAGAGGTAAGATCGAAAAATATATTAACTATGCATATTACTTAGAAAAGTACTGACAATTTTAAGGAGTTAATGAACACATTTACTAAGTTGTACAGAAAAGTACCCAAACACATTCTCCTTAATAGCCACTGCAATGAAAGCTCATGAACAGTAAAAATATTAAATCACTGAATATGGACAAAATGCTACAGTAAATCAGTACTGTATACTTCCTACATATCTATTCCTATGAGACAAGAACATAAAAATTTTCTACTAATTTATCAAAAACTTATGAACAAATGCCAAATGGTTGAAAAATGCAAAATAATGGTCTTTCCATCATGCATCACCAAAAACCAGTAAATATTTATCAAAGAATAATGTTGAAAAAATAATCCTGGAAATGAACATGGCAGAAACTAACCTATAGCCTTACCTTTCGATGTCTTGGAAAGATGGAGCTGAACAAAGTTGCTTTTCCAGCTTCTCTTTATCCTCTTGAAGTCTAAATTATAAATATATGTTAGTACTAATCTTATGGACCAGTAAATATATATAATGTATGTACATATATATAACTAGGTATGGTACTGCTTAGTATATAGGGATGGGTTGAGAAAAAAATGGTTGCCGCATACAATCTATTAATCTATGATGCTTACAAATAACTGCTAAAGTTAAGTTATAGCCTTATCTAAGCACCTAATTGCCACTTCACTTGTTTCACAGCTTGTGAGACTCCCAATATCATTGAAAAGTGTTGCTAAAGTGGAGAACTGGGAACTAGCTAAAGAGTCAAATGTTCATCTTTCTTTTCTCATGCTAGCCAAAGAATGTGTGAAGTTTTCACAATGGCTTTAATATGACAGGAAAGCATTTTAAGAGTACTTGGGAATAGGCTATTACTAAGCACGGTACTGCTTAGTATAAGGTAAAAAAATCATAATTCTGGTGTAAACTATGTTATCATTGCACCTTGAAGATAGCTTTCTCACAAAATGCTGTTGTTCCTTTAAAAATAATAATAATAAATGAACATTATATGACTGTGAGGTAGAATACTCAATACTTTGTACACCATGCAGTCTGTATCTTTAGGGAGCCAACCCCTATATTATGTATGAAGTGAAGAAGTAAAAAAAATCAAAACAAATAATATTAAATTTTAATACACACATTCATAGAACACATTAACTTCCAGTCAGGGGAAAAAACCGTCAGAAAATAATAAAAAACATTTTGTAAATGTAAAATGATGTAGGGATGGCAGTGCCAAAATGAATGCAAACATTAATATAGAAATGATACAGCTTTACATTTTTCACACGTTCCTTAACATTAAACCCCAAGAAGTCAATATTATGACCAGTGATGATTAATAATCTTTGTAGCAAATTGTATGGTACAATATCAATATCCGAGGTCATTCTAAAAGAACAATGAAGAAACTGACAAAACTGATAAGATATTAACAATACACATTACCATTGAATTATAAAAATAAAATAAAAAGTTTAATTATCATTCTACTTCAATGAAACTAATTAAAAAAAAAGAGGGTAAACAAGTAATAAAAACTATTTTGCAAAAATTAAGTATGATGTAGGAATTGCAATGGCAAAATGTACAGAAACAAGGTAGGGATGAATACACAAAAACCAT